>NC_053026.1:439189135-439343415 GCF_003073215.2 Triticum urartu | reverse complement strand
AAAGGACCAGCTCGGCATTGGCTTAACAGCTTGCCAGCAGGATCAATCAGTTGTTGGGAGGACCTGGAAGCCGCATTCCTCGACAATTTCCAGGGCACTTATGTGCGACCACCAGACGCCGATGACCTAAGCCACGTAATTCAGCAGCCAGAGGAATCGGCCAGGCAATTCTGGACATGGTTCCTAACAAAGAAAAATCAAATAGTCGACTGTCCGGACGCAGAGGCCCTAGCAGCCTTCAAGCACAATATCCATGACGAGTGGCTTGCCCGGCACCTAGGACAGGAAAAGCCGAAATCTATGGCAGCACTCACTACACTCATGACCCGCTTTTGCGCGGGAGAAGACAGCTGGCTTGCTCGTAGCAACAATATGACCAAGAACCCTGGTAATTCGGATACCAGGGACAGTAGTGGCAGGTCGCGTCGCAACAAGCAGAAGCGCCGCATTAACGGCTACAATGCTGAGGATACGACAGTTAATGCTGGATTCAGAAGCTCTAAATCCGGTCAGCGGAAAAAGCCATTCAAAAGGAATCCTAGGGGCCTGTCCAGTTTGGACCGAATACTCGACCGCTTGTGCCAGATACATGGCACCCCCGAAAAGCCGGCCAATCACACCAATAGGGATTGTTGGGTGTTCAAGCAGGCAGGCAAGTTAAACGCCGAAAATGAAGACAAGGGGCTGCATAGCGATGACGACGAGGAGCCCCGGCCGCCGAACAACAGTGGACATAAGGGTTTTCCCCCACAAGTGCGGACGGTGAACATGATATACACAACCCACGTCCCCAAAAGGGAGCGGAAGCGCGCGTTAAGGGACGTATACGCGGTAGAGCTAGTCGCCCCAAAGTTCAACCCATGGTCCTCCTGCCTGATCACCTTTGATCGAAGGGACCATCCCACTAGCATCCGTCATGCCGGATTCGCCGCATTGGTTCTAGACCCAATTATTGACGGATTTCATCTCACTAGAGTCCTTATGGACGGCGGCAGCAGCCTGAACCTGCTTTACCAGGATACAGTGCGGAAAATGGGCATAGATCCTTCAAGGATTAAGCCCACCAAAACGACCTTTAAAGGCGTAATACCAGGTCTAGAGGCCAACTGTACAGGCTCAGTCACACTTGAAGTGGTCTTCGGATCTCTGGATAATTTCCGAAGTGAGGAGTTAATCTTCGACATAGTCCCATTCCGCAGTGGCTATCACGCACTGCTCGGACGAACCGCATTCACCAAGTTCAATGCGGTACCGCACTACGCATACCTTAAGCTCAAGATGCCAGGCCCTCGAGGAGTAATTACGGTCAATGGAAACACCGAGCGCTCCCTCCGAACAGAGGAGCACACGGCGGCCCTTACAGCGGAAGTACAAAGCAGCCTCTCCAGGCAGTTCTCTAGTACGGCCACTAAATGACCAGACACCGTCAAGCGCGCCTGGAGTAACCTACAACAAGACCGCCTGGCACGATCCGAGCGGCGTAGCAATGTGGCCCCAACCCCAGCCCTCGCAAAAAGGCGACGCCAGTACTTCGCGTACATAACTACGCTCTAGAGATACCATGGGTACAGTGGGAGGGGCACCATCACGGCACGCCCGAAACACGGCTTAAACCATACCAGGGGCTGCTGATTTTTTAATTTTCTCTTACTTTCAGGACTCCATCCTTCGGAAGGCCTGTTCGGCATTTCAATTCCCACACAAACGATGCAAGAACCAGGGAAGCAGACAAGCCACGCCGCATTACGGAACTCCCAGGTGGTCTCTATAACGAGCAGTATACCTGTTTCACACACCATTCCGCAACCTGCCCCTGGAACGGACATGTTAAACAGTCCAACCTTTTGCTTATCGCATTATTTGTATCGTTCTCCTTTGATCGCAGCCCTTTTTAATAAACAATGCACAGCTTTTGTCTATTTTTGCATTACTCTTTATATATATATATATATGTTCCTTAACGACATGTTGCACCCGTACACGTTGGTACGGCCAAAATACGCCAGGGGCTTTAGTACCCCTCAATATGGTGTGCGAAGTCCGAACACTTTAACAAGTGCGGTACCCCGAACTTATAGCATTATATGCATCGGCTCCGAATCATGTCTTGGGTCAATAGTTGGGTTTGCCCGGCTCCTATGTTTAGGTGCCTTACGTTCCGCTATATCGGCTAAGGTAGCACTAGGAGAACCACTGCGATTGTGCCCCAGTTGAGCTGGGTCAAGCACCTCAGTGGAGAAAGCTAAAACTGACTGTCATGATGAAGCGAGAGCTGGTCGCTGTTCGAGAGGTTTTTCGAGTCCCTAACGACTTATGCCGCTTAGAGCGAGGAGTCGGCTCTGTCCGGGCAAGGCGTGGATAGCGCCCCGAACTCGGTCTTCCGAATACCAGGGGCTTCGCTGAAATTTAAAATTATAGAATTCTATGGCTAAGTGAGAGTGTTCACGCATTATAGTCCGATTGCCTTGTTCGTTGGGTTGAGCGCCTCCCTCGAAGGACCCAAACATGGGAAAAAGAGCGCTCAGGTTTATCCCCGAACACCCCAGCACTAGCGGCACGGGGGCAGAAGCCGGCGACTTGCCATCTCTCAGAATTGATAAACAGCCGCACAGAAGGTAATATTTTAAATTCCAACAGCATTGCGTAGCGCATATGAACAAGTTTTCAGCGCACAGGAAAAAACGAGCAAGTTTCACTCAAAAATTACATCCCTAGAACATTCATCCGCCACAAGGCAGGCACCCTTCAGAACATCCTTACAATAATTCTCGGGCTTGCGATGCTCTTTCCCCGGCGATGGCCCCTCCTTCACAAGCTTCTCAGCATCCAGCTTGCCCCAGTGCACCTTAGCACGGGCAAGGGCCCTACGGGCACCTTCAATGCAGATGGAGCACTTGATGACTTCGAGCCTTGGACAGGCCTCCACCAGCCGCCGCACCAGCCCGAAATAGCTCCCAGGCAGAGCCCCTCCAGGCCACAGCTGAACTATGAGGCCCTTCATGGTCTGTTCGGCCGCCTTGTGGAGCTCGACCAGTTGCTTCAGCTGGTCGCTCAGGGGCACGGGGTGTCCGGCCTCAGCATACTGAGACCAGAACACCTTCTCTATCGAGCTTCCCTCCTCGGCTCGATAGAATGCGGCAGCATCGGACACACTCCGGGGAAGATCTGCGAACGCTCCTGGAGAGCTCCGGATTCGGGTAGGTAACAAGTAACTCACGTTTACGTGTTTGCTTTGCATAAAGAATGCCTTACCCGCCGCTATCTTCTTCACCTCATCCAACTCCTGGAGGGTCTTTTGGGATTCGGCCTTGGCAGACTTGGCATTTTCAATAGCCACGGCGAGCTCGGACGCTCGCGTCTTTGAGTCAAGCTCCAAACTATCATGTTTTTCCATGAGAGCCTGGAGCTCTTGTCGTACCTTGCCAACCTCGGCCTCATACTTCTCCCGCTCGGTGCGCTCTGTGGCCACCCTCTTCTCGGCCTCGACCAGCGCTTGCTTAAGGGTCGCCACCTCAGACGTGGCCCCTACAATAGCAACGATAATCCTGTCATTTTTTGCAATTGCACCTTTTTATATATATTTAAACAAGGTATTTCTTACCTTCATTGTCCTCGAGCTGCTTCTTGGCACGCCCGAGCTCTTGCTCGGACCGCTCGAGGTTCTGCTTTGGCGTGTCCACTTCCGCAGTCAGTGCGGCGGACGCAAGCAGAGGAGCCTGCATACGCATATTGACTCCTTTTTGTTAGACTCCTGCGAATTTTATTTGATCCTCTATTCGGCTTTTCTTCCCGAACGCCAAATAGAGCATCAGGGGCTACTGTCTATGCGGTAATATTATTTACACATTCTTTACTTACCTCAAAGCCTGTTAAAAGGCTAGTACAAACTTCAGTCAGTCTGCTCTTGGCGGACCGAACCTTCTGGACCACCTCACTCATAATGGTGCGGTGCTCCTCGTCGATGGAGGTGCCTTGGAGCGCCTCCAACAGATTGCCCGACGCCTCCGGTTGGACGGGGGTCACCGGCACGGTGGGCTTGCTCCTCTTGGAAGGAGGTCCCCCGCCGGACTCTGGAACCTTTTAAGGTTCCGGAGTGGTGTCCATCCTAGAGCCGGACTTGGAGCCCTGGGGGGTTTCATCCCCTTTACTCCTGGAGTCCGGGAGGTCGCCTTGCGGCGCCTCCAGGACCACCTCCTCCCGGCTTGGAACCTGTTGGGACAACACTTCGGTGTCGTCCGTAGGGCGGGGGGAGGAAGCCGTCGGAAGCGAGTTCACATCTGATGAGTCCAGTGAGCCGCTCGACGACGCGTCGAGCCGGTCTTTGGGTGGGATGCATAAACATATTCGACATAAGGGAAAGTTGTGCAATAAACGAATACTATGAATTACTCTGGTATCCGGATACTTACGATTTTGCCAGGGGCTTGGCCCTGGGTGGCCACTCTTCTCCGCCGTCGTCGGCGTCGGTGGAGTAGTCCGGAGGAAGGGTTTTTCCCCTTCTTGGACCCTCCGGCCTCCCCAGAGAGGGCGGCCTTCCTTTTCTTCTCTCCTCCCGCTAGAGGGGGAGAGGTCTCTTCTTCTTCCTCCTCGTCTTCACGGGAGGAATGCGCCTCGGAACCGTCGGATGATGGATCCGACACCTCCTGGCGCCGGGCACTATTTCGAGTCCCCGTGGCCTTTCTCGCGGCCTTCTTCTCCGGCACCACATAGGGTGCCGGAACCAGCAACTTCGCCAAGCGAGCATCCGCTGGGCGTTCAGGCAAAGGAGCCGGACAGTTGATCTGTCCGGACGTCACTTGCCAACCCTGTGGTAAGGGATCTTAGATCCTGCATGGAGTCAAACTATGAAAAACTGATACCCTGTAAAAGGAAAAAATAGCTTACCGCATGAGCATGACGCTGCGTACTGAACCGGGATCCTCGGTAGCGGATGCGAGGGCCTCGGCGCCCTTGAAAAGCACCTTCCAGGCATCTTCGTACGTCGTGTCGAAGAGTCTGCTCAGAGTTTGGTGCCGCGCCGGGTCGAACTCCCACAGGTTGAAAGCCCGTTGTTGACACGGGAGGATTAGGGGGATGATCATAACCTGGACTACGTTGACAAGTTTGAGCTTCTTGTCCACCAGCGTTTGGACGCATGTTTGGAGTCCGGTCAGCTCTCCTTTTTTACCCCACGACAGGCCCGTCTCCTTCCAGGAGGTGAGCCGTGTAGGGGGTCCGGATCGAAACTCGGGGGCTGCGACCCATTCGGGGTCGCGCGGCTCGGTGATGTAAAACCACCCTGATTGCCACCCCTTCAGGGTCTCCACAAAGGAGCCCTCGAGCCATAAGACGTTAGCCATCTTGCCTACCATGGCGCCTCCGCACTCCGCCTGGTTGTCGCGCACCACCTTCGGCTTGACATTAAAAGTCTTGAGCCATAGGTCGAAATGGGGGCGGATGCGGAGGAAAGCCTTGCACACGACGATAAATGCCGAGATGTTGAGGACAATGTTCGGGGCCAGATCGTGGAAATCTAGGCCGTAGTAGAACATGAGCCCCCGGACAAATGGGTGAAGAGGGAAGCCCAGTCCGCGGAGGAAATGGGGGAGGAACACCACCCTCTCATAGGGCCTAGGGGTGGGGATGAGCTGCCCCTTTTCGGGAAGCCGGTACGCAATGTCGTTAGACAAGTATCCGGCCTTCCTCAGTTTTTTGATGTGTCCCTCCGTGATGGAGGAGACCATCCACTTGCCTCCCGCTCCGGACATGGCTGGAGAAGGTTGAGGTGGGGAGTGCGGACTTGGGCGCTAGAGCTCGAGTGTGTGAGAATGGATAAGCAAGGGAGGAAGAAGGCGTAGGTGAAAGGGTGGATCCTTATCCCCTTATATGGGTGGACGCAACTATGTGTCCCCACCAGCCTGGTAAAACTCGCTTATCTCCAAGCGCCATAATCAATGGCGCGGTTGGGTTACCCACGCCCGTATTGATGCGAATCCCGGAATAAGGGGACACGATCTCTGCTTTAACAAGACGTGCCAAGGAAACCGCCTCGCATGATGCACTGAGGTGGGATAAAGGCTTGGCCGTGGTGTGTCACACTACGGAATACGTCAGCAGATTAGATTTGTGTAAATATTATTCTCTCTATGGCAATATGTGGAAACTTATTTTGCAGAGCCGAACACTATCTTTGTGTTCAAAATCTTCTATGAAGTACTTGGAGGAGGAACCCGCCTTGCAATGCCGAAGACAATCTGCGCGCCGGACTCGTCGTCATTGAATCCTGGTTCAGGGGCTACTGAGGGAGTCCTGGATTAGGGGGTGTCTGGATGGCTGGACTATACCTTCAGCCGGACTCCTGGACTATGAAGATACAAGATTGAAGACTTCGTCCCTTGTCCGGAAGGGACTTTCCTTAGCGTGGAAGGCAAGCTTGGCGATACGGATATGCAGATCTCCTACCATTGTAACCGACTTTGTGTAACCCTAACCCTCTCCGGTGTCTATATAAACCGGAGGGTTTTAGTCCGTAGGACAACATACACAACAACAATCATACCATAGGCTAGCTTCTAGGGTTTAGCCTCTCCGATCTCGTGGTAGATCTACTCTTGTACTACCCATATCATCAATATTAATCAAGCAGGACGTAGGGTTTTACCTCCATTGAGAGGGCCCGAACCTGGGTAAAACTTCATGTCCCTTGCCTCCTGTTACCATCCGGCCTAGACGCACAGTTCGGGACCCCCTACCCGAGATCCGCCGGTTTTGACACCGACACCACCCAACATGCTGTTGTATTTTTCGTGTCCATTTTGAGAGAAGGCGCACTCGAATAACAGCCAACAAAGGCATTTTGAAAAAATAGCTGTCACTTTAATATCTCAACTGTTTGTATAATTCAAACCATGTGCATTCTGTTAACCATTCATGTGACCCCATGTGTCTTGGTTTTAATGGCTATAGGAGGTGCCATGTGGACAGTTGCTTGACTGAACGGGAGGCGTGCGAGCGCAGTCCGGTGCACAGGCTCATCGAGAAGCGTGCAAGCTGTTCAACGCAGGATCTGTGCATCTCTTCAACGCAAACAGTTCAGACTACGGTATGCAAATTAAAGCCAGACTTCGGCACTAAGCCAAGAGACACTACGATTTATCAAAATATGTAGCTAAAAATCAATAGCACTATCTAATATTTGCAACTAAAATTCAGTAATTAGCATAGATTTCATTCATAGATTAAGCAGTCGTTCTCACCGGGAAGCGAGACTGCCTTGGACTGCCGCCCGCCTTGCTCCCACTGGTCGGTATTAATGGCGCGACCGAGCGGCCTCACCTAGATTATGGGCACAGTGTAGGTCTTGGCACTAGAATCTGTCGGCCCCAACGTGGACCAAGTTGTCAGTTGCCTGAGATGCTTTCCGTGCCTGAAGAAGTTGTATATCGAGTTGATGTTCCTTTTCTGTTAAATGTTAACAATAAGGGAGTTCAATTTTTTTCACCTTTTCCCAAGTTTACAATGACAATGTACTACGATTTCTGAAGGAATTTTGTAGGAGTTTAGGACATACACCCCCACCACATATTGGTTGCTTGATTCATATGGTTACAATCCATAAGCATTTCTTCTTTGTATTCATTTGTACTAGTTTTCTTAGGGATTTTTTCATCCAATCCAACCTCTTGTGAAGAAGCTACATGTTTCTAGATTGTAAACAAATTCCCATGTTAATCATATCAGATCAAAGATGGCATGTTGGTGCATTTTGCAAATCCTGCAAACCAAATGGGCACATAGAAGTGTTCAAAACTGCATGTAGGCACTAACACATTCTCTTCTTTTGCAGATAATAATAGGCCCGGAGGTGGATAATGTTTATAACGACAATCACATCAAATGCCTAGATCTGCATCTCTCAAATATTACTTTGAACTCCTACCAAGGGACCATACCAGAGATTACACTCGCTAGGTTCTTTCTTGCCAGAGCAAAGGTGTTGAGGGTACTGAGGTTGAACACGCATTTAATTAGGAAAGATGAATGGTATGTTGATCAGAGCCGTCAGGTACTGCATAATGGAAGAGGCTCCAAAAAAGCTAAACTTCATATTGGAAGAGCATATGGCAAAGCAATTGGAAGTCATTGTGTCAAACCCATACATGACTTGTCAGGGGTTGTTCCCTTTTCAGACGTAACGATGTTTGGAATGTTTGAATTTGGGCATTGTAATCTTTGAATTTGAACCTTGCAATATTAATGGTATTTGTTATATAACGTAATTGGATGTTTTGTCTAATCGATATATGGGTATCCCGATGCAATGTTTGAATTTGGCGCGCTCTGCCACCGGTTGGGCGTGCACACGATCTCGTCGAGGGCCCCATATGCATGCGGTTGCGCCGCGCGCGTTGCCACGCGATGCAGTTACGTGCGACACGATGGAGTTATGTGCTGCAAATTAGAACTACCATCAGGGCCTGCCAATATTCCCGGTCGTCCGGCTTCCCCTTTAATTTCCGCGGCTATTATAACCTTTGTCTCTTCAACCTCTCAATCGCGCCCGACAACACAACAAGCACACCCACGATGACACATAGAGAGGGGATGTCTAGCGGCGCTCCAATGGAGTTCGGCGAGTGAGGGAGTCCTGGATTAGGGGGTCTCCGGACAGCCGGACTATCTTCATTGGCCGGACTGTTAGACTATGAAGATACAAGATTGAAGACTTCGTCTCGTGTGCGGATGGGACTCTACTTGGCGTGGAAGGCAAGCTAGGCAATATGCATATGGATATCTCCTCCTTTGTAACCGACCTTGTGTAACCCTAACCCTCTCCGGTGTCTATATAAACCGGAGGATTTTAGTCCGTAGGACAACAAACACAACATACAATCATAGTGTAGGCTAGCTTCTAGGGTTTAGCCTCTCTGATCTCGTGGTAGATCTACGCTTGTAACACCCATATCTTCAATATTAATCAAGCAGGACGTAGGGTTTTACCTCCATCAAGAGGGCCTGAACCTGGGTAAAACTTCTTGTCCCTTGCCTCCTGTTACCATCCGGCCTAGACGCACAGTTCAGGACCCCCTACCCGAGATCCGCCGGTTTTGACACCGACATTGGTGCTTTCATTGAGAGTTCCGCTGTGCCATCGCCATAAGGAAGGATGTCTCGTCCCGTCTTTAAATACGGCACTATCACTGAGGGAGCTCTGGCTATCGGCCAAACTCTCCGGCTAGGTGGTTTTCTAATGACCGCCTGTTTGGCCGCTGCGCCGACGATGACTTCTCGGGTCATCGAAAGCAATCTTCACATCAACTCGAGACTCGCCGAGCAGTTAGATCCAATGGAGCTCTCTTTCCTGAACAAGCTCTTAGATCGCATCGCCGCCCTGGGAGTCGCTACAAACTATGATCAGATTGGGCCTAAACCTGATCTGAGAGAAATTAACTCTCCCCAGGTCACCCATCATGTTGCAGTGGTGGAAGAACAATACGGAAAAACTTCATCTGTCTTAAGGATTAGCTACGTCCGGATTCCCAATCCGTCCAAGCCGGATACCCGCGGAGGGGAGGATGTCACTCAAAGCCTGAACCTAGAATCAGGCAGCAAGCCAGATTTACCGAAAAACATCCAAGAACCAGCAGCTTCGCCAAGCGGGCATTAGCTGGGTCTTCGGGCAAAGGAGCCGGACAGTCGATCTGTCCAGACTTCGCCTTCCAACTCTGTCAAAGGTAAGGGAGCTTAGATCCCACATTGAGTTAAACTATGGAAAACTAATACCCTGTAAAAGGTACAAACAACTTACCACGCTAGCATGACGCTGCATGCTGAATCCGCGATCCTCGGTGGCGGATGCGGGAGCCTCGGTGCCCTTGAAAAGCACCTTCCGGGCATCTTCGTACGTCGTGTCGAAGAGCCTGCTCAGAGTTCGGTGCTGCGCCGGGTTGAACTCCCACAGATTGAAGGCCTGTTGTTGACACGGGAGGATCAGGCGGATGAGCATAACCTGGACTACGTTGACAAGCTTGAGCTGCTTGTCCACCAGGGTTTGGATGCATGTTTGTAGTCCAGTCACCTCTCCTTTGTTGCCCCACGACAGGCCCGTCTCTTTCCAGGACATGAGCCGCGTTGGGGGTCCGAACCGGAACTCGGGGGCTGCGACCCACTCAGGGTCGCACGGCTTGGTGATGTAAAACCACCCCGATTGCCACCCCTTTAGGGTCTCCACAAAGGAGCCCTCGAGCCATAAGACGTTGGGCATCTTGCCCACCATGGCGCCTCCGTGCTCCGCCTGGTTGCCGCGCACCACCTTCGGCTTGACATTAAAAGTCTTGAGCCATAGGCCGAAATGGGGGCGGATGCCGAGGAAAGCCTCGCACACAACGATAAACGCCGAGATGTTGAGGATGATGTTCGGGGCCAGATCATGGAAATCCAGGCCGTAGTAGAACATGAGTCCCCGGACGAATGGGTGGATCGGAAAGCCCAGACCGCGGAGGAAGTGGGGAAGGAACACTACCCTCTCATGGGGCCTTGGGGTGGGGAGGAGCTGCCCCTTTTCGGGAAGCCGGTACGCGATGTCGTTAGACAAGTATCCGGCCTTCCTCAGTTTTTTGATGTGTCCCTCCGTGACGGAGGAGACCATCCACTTGCCTCCCGCTCCGGACATGGTTGGAGAAGGTTGAGGTGGGGAGTGCGGACTTGGCCGCTGGAGCTCGAGTGTGCGAGAATGGATAAGCAAGGGAGGAAGAAGGCATAGGTGAAAAGGTGGATCCTTATCCCCTTATATGGGTGGACGCAACTACGTGTCCCCACCAGCCTGGTAAAACTCGCTTATCTCCAAGCGCCGTAATCAATGGCGTGGTTGGGTTACCCACGCCCATATTGATGAGAATCCCGGAATGAGTGGACACGATCTCTACTTTAACAAGACATGCCAAGGAAACCGCCTCGCATGACGCGCTGAGGTGGGATAATGAAACGACTCAGATAAAGGCTTGGTCGTGGTGTGTCACACTGCGGAATACATCAGCAGATTAGATTTGTGTAAATATTATTCTCTCTATGGCAATATGTGGAAACTTATTTTGCAAAGCCGGACACTATCTTTGTGTTCAAAATCTTCTATGAAGTACTTGGAGGAGGAACCCGCCTTGCAATGTCGAAGACAATCTGCGCGCCGGACTTGTCGTCATTGAAGCCTGGTTCAGGGGCTACTGAGGGAGTCCTGGATTAGGGGGTGTTCAGATAGCCGGACTATACCTTCAGCCGGACTCCTGGACTATGAAGATACGAGATTGAAGACTTCGTCCCGTGTCCGGAAGGGACTTTCCTTGGAGTGGAAGGCAAGCTTGGCGATACGGATATGTAAATCTCCTACCATTGTAACCGACTTTGTGTAACCCTAACCCTCTCCGGTGTCTATATAAACCGGAGGGTTTTAGTCCGTAGGACAACATACAGAACAACAATCATACCATAGGCTAGCTTCCAGGGTTTAGCCTCTCTGATCTCGTGGTAGATCTACTCTTGTACTACCCATATCATCAATATTAATCAAGCAGGACGTAGGGTTTTACCTCCATCAAGAGGGCCCGAACCTGGGTAAAACTTCGTGTCCCCTGCCTCCTGTTACCATCCGGCCTAGACGCATAGTTCGGGACCCCCTACCCGAGATCCGTCAGTTTTGACACCGACAGGGCCTGTTCCGGAGCTCCGCCGGAGGGGGCATCGATCACGGAGGGCTTCTACATCATCACCATAGCCTCTCCGATGAAGTGTGAGTAGTTTACCTCAGACCTACGGGTCCATAGTTATTAGCTACATGGCTTCTTCTCTCTTTTTGGATCTCAATACAATGTTCTCCCCCTCTCTTGTGGAGATCTATTCGAGGTAATCTTCTTTTTGCGGTGTGTTTGTTGAGATCGATGAATTGTGGGTTTATGATCAAGTCTATCTATGAACAATTTTTGAATCTTCTGTGAATTCTTTTATGTATGATTGGTTATCTTTGCAAGTCTCTTCGAATTATCAGTTTGGTTTGGCCTACTAGATTGATCTTTCTTGCAATGGGAGAAGTGCTTAGCTTTAGGTTCAATCTTGCGATGTCCTTTCCCAGTGACAGTAGGGGCAGCAAGGCACGTATTGTATTGTTGCCATCGAGGATAACAAGATGGGGTTTTCATCATATTGCATGAGTTTATCCCTCTACATCATGTCATCTTGCTTAAGGCGTTACTCTGTTTTCATTAACTTAATACTCTAGATGCATGCTGGATAGCGGTCGATGAGTGGAGTAATAGTAGTAGATGCAGGCAGGAGTCGGACTACTTGTCTTGGATGTGATGCCTATATACATGATCATACCTAGATATTGTCATAACTATGCTAAATTATGTCAATTTCTCAACAGTAATTTGTTCACCCACCATAGAATACCTATGCTCTTGAGAGAAGCCACTACTGAAACCTATGCCCCCGGGGTCTATCTTCATCATATTAATCTTCCAATACTTAGTTATTTCCTTTGCTTTTTACTTTGCTTTTATTTTACCTTGCATCTTTATCATAAAAATACCAAAAATATTATCTTATCATATCTATCAGATCTCACTCTCGTAAGTGGCCGTGTAGGGATTGACAACCCCTTATCGCATTGGTTGCGAGGATTTATTTGTTTTGTGCAGGTATGAGGGACTCACGCATAGCCTCCTACTGGGTTGATATCTTGGTTCTCAAAAACTGAGGGAAATACTTACGCTAGTTTGCTGCATCATCCCTTCCTCTTCGGGGAAAACCAACACAGTGCTCAAGAGGTAGCAAGAAGGATTTCTGGCACCATTGCCGGGGAGTCTACGCAAAAGTCAATATACCAAGTACCCATCACAATCCTTATCTCCCGCGTTACATTATTTGCCATTTGCCTCTCGTTTTGCTCTCCCCCACTTCACCCTTGCCGTTTTATTCGCCCTCTCTCTCTCTCCATCCTCCCTCTCTTTCTCTATTTGCCTCTTTTTGCCCGCTTGCTTTTTGTTTGCTTGTGTGTTGGATTGCTTGCTTGTCGTTATGGCTAGTCCCTTATCTTCTCCGTTGTCTCCCGAGAATGAAATTCTAAATTTTAAGCAAAGACAAGGAGAAAACTTAAAAGATGCCTGGTCAAGGATAATAGAGTCTTACTGTAATTGTACCTTTGAAGTGAACCTTAGAATTTTGCTTCGCAATTTCTATGTTGGATTAAATATGTCTCATAGACAACTATTGGATTGCATTGCCAAAGGTAATTTTATTGAAATTGATCCCCATATTGCGCTTGAAATTATAGAAGGTACAGTGGGAACACTACCGCAACAAAAGGGGCCTCATCCTACCCAGGAAGAGACACAAGTTTTTGAAAAAAATTGTGAAGTCACTAAGATTTTACAGAAATCTCTTGAACCTCTTAAGAACGTTAGCGGAAATATCAACCGTATGAATATGTTGATTACTCTTTGCAATAAGCGGTTGGATTCTTTAGATCTAAAAATTTCAGAATATGAAGGAAAATGTAAAGAACCTCCTGGATTCGAGCTTGATTCTGCTAAAAATTTGAAAACCAAAGATGGCAATACCTAGATCTATCCTTGCTTTTTATGCCTAGCTAGGGGCGTTAAACGATAGCGCTTGTTGGGAGGCAACCCAATTTTATTTTTATTCCTTGCTTTTTGCTCCTGTTTAGTAATAAATAATTTATCTAGCCTCTGTTTAGGTTGTGTTTTTTTGTGTTTAATTAGTGTTTGTGCCAAGTAGAACCGTTGGGAAGACTTGGGGAAAGTCTTGTTAATCTTGCTGTAAAAAACAGAAACTTTAGCACTCACGAGAACTGCTGCCATTTTTATTTGGAAAGTGCTATTTAGTTAATTCTTTTTGAAGATGATTAATATATAAATTCCTCACGTCCAGAAATTTATTTTAGAATTTTTGGGGCTCCAGATCTTGCGCTAGCTACAGATTACTACAGACTGTTCTGTTTTTGAAAAATTCTGTTTTTCGTGTGTTGTTTGCTTATTTTGATGAATCTATGGCTAGTAAAATAGTTTATAAACCATAGAGAAGTTGGAATACAGTAGGTTTAACACCAATATAAATAAATAATTAGTTCATTACAGTACCTTGAAGTGGTCTTTTGTTTTCTTTCGCTAACGGAGCTCACGAGATTTTCTACTTTGGGTTTTGTGTTGTGAAGTTTTCAAGTTTTGGGTAAAGATTTGATGGAGTATGGAACAAGGAGTGGCAAGAGCCTAAGATTGGGGATGCCCATGGCACCCCCAAGATAATCTAAGGACACCTAAAAGCCAAAGCTTGGGGATGCCCCGGAAGGCATCCCCTCTTTTCGTCTACTTCTATCGGTAACTTTACTTGGAGCTATATTTTTATTCACCACATGATATGTGATTTGCTTGGAGCGTCTTGTATGATTTGAGTCTTTGCTTTTTATTTTACCACAATCATCCTTGCTGTACACACCTTTTGAGAGATCCATACATGATTTGGAATTTGTTAGAATACTCTGTGTGCTTCGCTTATATCTTTTGAGTTATATAGTTTTGCTCTAGTACTTCACTTATATCTTTTAGAGCACGGTGGAGAATTTGTTTTATAGAAACTATTGATCTCTCATGCTTCACTTGGATTATTTTGAGAGTCTTAAATAGCATGGTAATTTGCTTAAATAATCCTAATATGCTAGGTATTCAAGATTAGTAAAAAACTCCTAGGAGTGTTTTGAATACTAAGAGACGTTTGATGCTTGATGATTGTTTTGAGATATGGAGGTAATATTATCAAAGTCATGCTAGTTGAGTAGTTGTGAATTTGAGAAGTGCTTGTGTTGAAGTTTGCAAGCCCCGTAGCATGCACGTATGGTAAATGTTATGTAACAAATTTGAAACATGGGGTGTTCTTTGATTGTCTTCCTTATGAGTGGCAGTCGGGGACGAGCGATCGCCCTAGGAGCATGCACGTAGTGCCGAGGTTTTTGATGACTTGTAGATTTTTGCAATAAGTATGTGAGTTATTTATGACTAATGTTGAGTCCATGGATTATACGCACTCTCACCCTTCCATCATTGCTAGCCTCTTCGGTACCGTGCATTGCCCTTTCTCACATTGAGAGTTGGTGCAAACTTCGCTGGTGCATCCAAACCCCGTGATATGATACGCTCTTTCACACATAAACCTCCTTATATCTTCCTCAAAACAGCCACCATACCTACCTATTATGGCATTTCCATAGCCATTCTGAGATATATTGCCATGCAACTTTCCACCATTCCGTTTATCATGACACATTCATCATTGTCATATTGCTTAGCATGATCATGTAGTTGACATAGTATTTGTGGCAAAGCCAGCGTTCATAATTCTTTCATACATGTCACTCTTGGTTCATTGCATATCCCGGTACACCGCCAGAGGCATTCATATAGAGTCATCTTTTGTTCTAGCATCGAGTTGTAATCATTGAGTTGTAAATAAATAGAAGTGTGATGATCATCATTTTCTAGAGCATTGTCCCAAGTGAGGAAAAAAAGGAGAGGCCATAAAAAGGAGAGAAAGGCCCAAATAAAAAAATGAGAGAAAAAGAGAGAAGGGACAATGTTACTATCCTTTGCCACAGTTGTGCTTCAAAGTAGCACCATAACCTTCATGATAGAGAGTCTTTTGTTTTGTCACTTTCATATACTAGTGGGAAATTTTCATTATAGAACTTGGCTTGTATATTCCAACAATGGGCCTCCTCAAGTGCCCTAGGTCTTCATGAGCAAGCAAGTTGAATGCACACCCACTTAGTTTCTTTTGCTGAGCTTTCATACATTTATAGCTCTAGTGCATCCGTTGCATGGCAATCCCTACTCCTTGCATTAACATCAATCGGTGGGCATCTCCATAGCCCATTGATTAGCCTCGTTGATGTGAGACTTTCTCCTTTTTTGTCTTCTCCACATAACCCCCTCATCATATTCTATTCCACCCATAGTGCTATGTCCATGGCTCGTGCTCATATATTGCGTGAAAGTTTATAGGTTTGAGATTGCTAAGGTATGAAACAATTGCTTGGCTTGTCATCGGGGTTGTGCATGATGAGAGCATTCTTGTGTGATGAAAATGGAGCATAAATAAACTATATCATTTTGTAGGGATGAACTTTCTTTGGCCATGTTATTTTGAGAAGACATAATTTCTTAGTTAGTATGCTTGAAGTATTATTATTTTTATGTCAATATGAACTTTTGTCTTGAATCTTTCGGATCTGAATATTCATACCACAATTAAGAAGAATTACATTAAAATTATGCCAAGTAGCACTCCGCATCAAACATTCTGTTTTTATCATTTACCTACTCGAGGACGAGCAGGAATCAAGCTTGGGGATGCTTGATACGTCTCCAACGTATCTATAATTTTTTATTGCTCCATGCTATATTATCTACTATTTTGGACATTATTGGGCTTTATTATCCACTTTTATATTATTTTTGGGACTAACCTACTAACCAGACGCCCAGCCCAGAATTGCTGTTTTTTTGCCTATTTTAGGGTTTCGAAGAAAAGGAATATCAAACGGAGTCCAAACGGAATGAAACCTTCGGGAACGTGATTTTCTCAACGAACAAGACCCAGGAGACTTGGGACCTACGTCAAGAAACAAAAGAGGAGGCCACGAGGTAGGGGGGCACGCCTACCCCCCAGGCGCGCCCTCCACCCTCGTGGCCCCCCTGTTGCTCCACCGACGTACTCCTTCCTCCTATATATACCTACGTACCCCCAAATGATAAGATACGGAGTCAAAACCCTAATTCCACCGCCGCAACTTTCTGTATCCACGAGATCCCATCTTGGGGCCTGTTCCGGAGCTCCGCCAGAGGGGGCATCGATCACGGAGGGCTTCTACATCATCACCATAGCCTGTCCGATGAAGTGTGAGTAGTTTACCTCAAACCAACGGGTCCATAGTTATTAGCTACATGGCTTCTTCTCTCTTTTTGGATCTCAATACAATGTTCTCCCCCTCTCTTGTGGAGGTCTATTCGATGTAATCTTCTTTTTGTGGTGTGTTTGTTGAGACCGATGAATTGTGGGTTTATGATCAAGTCTATCTATGAACAATTTTTGAATCTTCTCTGAATTCTTTTATGTATGATTGGTTATCTTTGCAAGTCTCTTTGAATTATCAGTTTGGTTTGGCCTACTAGATTGATCTTTCTTGCAATGGGAGAAGTGCTTAGCTTTGGAGTCAATCTTGCGGTGTCCTTTCCCAGTGACAGTAGGGGCAGCAAGGCACGTATTGTATTGTTGCCATCGAGGATAACAAGATGGGGTTTTCATCATATTGCATGAGTTTATCCCTCTACATCATGTCATCTTGCTTAAGGCGTTACTCTATTTTCATTAACTTAATACTCTAGATGCATGCTGGATAGCGGTCGATGAGTGGAGTAATAGTAGTAGATGCAGGCAGGAGTCGGTCTACTTGTCTCGGACGTGATGCCTATATACATGATCATACCTAGATATTCTCATAACTATGATCAATTCTGTCAATTTCTCAACAGTAATTCGTTCACCCACCGTAGAATACCTATGCTCTTGAGAGAAGCCACTAGTGAAACCTATGGCCCCCGGGTCTATCTTCATCATATTAATCTTCCAATACTTAGTTATTTCCTTTGCTTTTATTTTACCTTGCATCTTTATCATAAAAATCTATCAGATCTCACTCTCGTAAGTGGCCGTGTAGGGATTGACAACCCCTTATCGCGTTGGTTGCGAGGATTTATTTGTTTTGTGCAGGTACGAGGGACTCACGCGTAGCCTCCTACTGGATTGATACCTTGGTTCTCAAAAACTGAGGGAAATACTTACGGTACTTTTCTGCATCATCCCTTCCTCTTCGGGGAAAACCAACGCAGTGCTCAAGAGGTAGCACCACGCATCTCAACGTTATGCCAGTAATCAATAGTGCCCTAGTGTTTGAAATTCATTCTCATTTCTTGCGTGGGACCTAAGCATGCACCCAAGGACACAGATTTGATTTTTAAACCAATTTATATGCACTGGAGCATGTGCATGTATTTCAAATTTGAATTATGCACATAAAATGCCTAGAAAACCCAGTTAATGTATAAAAATGTCCAAACGAACCCCAAAAAATTCCAAAACTTAACACAACACTCCTGTTGTTCTATGTTGGCACTAGAAATTTCTTGAAAGCAATAAGAGGCAACAGATATCATTTCGTCCCCAAAGGTGGCACGTTCCGTACCGAAACCATCAGGCTTGTCGTGAGAAACTCTGGTTTGTGAGAAGCTTATACCCAAACCTGCCCCAAATGGGACAAATTTTTTACCATGGCATGTCGGGTGCTGCTCCATGATACCATGCCAAGTTTCGTGATTTTTAGACGAGTTTTGGATCTACTAGAATTTAAAAACCAGGTATCTCAACGTTTTTCCGGCAATCAACAATGCCCTGGTGTTTGAAATTCATTCCCATTTCTTGCATGTGACCTAAGCATGCACCCAAGGACACAGATTTGATTTTTCAACCAACTTATATGCATTGGAGCATGTGCATGTATTTCAATTTTCAATTATGCACATAAAATGCCTAGAAAACCTAGTTAATGTATAAAAATGTCCAAATGAACCCCGAAAAATTCCAAAAACTTAACACAACACCCCCGTTGTTCTATGTTGACACTAGAATTTTTTTGAAAGCAATAAGAGGCAACGAATATCGTTTCGTCCCCAAAGGTGGCACATTCCGTACCGAAACCATCAGGCTTGTTGTGAGAAGCTCTGGTTTGTGAGAAGCTTATACCCAAACTTGCCCAAAATGGGACAATTTTACCATGGCATGTTGATGCCGCTCCATGATACCATGCCAAATTTCATGAATTCCAGACGAGTTCTGAATTTATTAGAATTTAAAAAGCAAGTATCTCGATGTTTTGCCGGCAATCAACAGTGCCCTGGTGTTTGAAATTCATTCCCATTTTTTGCATGGGACCTAAGAATGCACCCAAGGACACAGATTTGATTTTTCAACCAATTTATATGCACCGGAACATGTGCATGTAGTTTAATTTTGAATTGTGCACCTGAAATGGCTAGAAAACTAGTTTAATGTATAAAAATGTCCAAACAAACCCTGAATAATTCCAATTATTTTATGACACACATATAGTTGCATGTTCACTGCAGATAAAAGGTCTAGCAATTCAAACACCGTCCATTGCCGCTGTGACCCCATTATGTAATTCAAATCAAGATGAAAAATCAAGTAGATCCCACACATTTTATTATCAACAACCGTGTGAGATGTGGTACAAAATAGCCTAGAGCACCGTTGGTGTATAGTACGCCTATGGCTTACGCGAGAAGGTGCGTCGGCTACAGTCCATGGCCGGCATCTCAAGCACACTAGCTCGCTCCCCAAATACTCCCGCATCTGCATCCCTCGCAATCTTGAAAATATTACTGCCTCGTAATCTCAAAATTATCTACCACCTGGAAGGTTTTAATGTTTGATAGCACACGATTAGTATGTGCGGACAGTGTGCGATGTGTGTTACTCCCGCCTCTGCATCCCTCGCAATCTCAAAAATATCTGCTCGCCCTTGATCCAAATTTTTAGCAGCCCCGCCTTGTTACTCCCGCCTAGTAAAATTTTCAGTTGCTGCAATATTTCCTCAAACACCACCTTGCCCCCCCCCCCGCCCCTCCACGCACACCACACACTCCCCAAAACCTCCACTCACACAGACACACACAACCCTAGAAACCATTGGTAGGTCGCCGCCATCGCCGGCGCCTCCATCCTCAACCTCTGTCTGCGTGTCGGGGAGCTCGACGAGCCAATGGCCAAAATGAGGTTTATCGCGGCCTTTTCGCTCGATGCGGGCGAGGTGGCCACCGAGGTGTCCCCATCGTCCTCTGCGGGCTCGATCCGACGTTGCCGGTCCCCCGATCCGCCCGCAGCCGCAACCCTACGCCGGTTCGAGGACTTCCCCGTGCTCCCTCGGACCCGGCAGCCGACGAGGTCCTACCTTGGGGTCCGGCAACGGCGGTGGGGGATGTGGGTCACCGAGATTACAGATCGGGAGACCCACACCCGACGGTGGCTCGGTAGCTTCCACACGACCGAGCTCGCGGCCATGGAGTACGACCGCTGGCAGGTCCGCTACCACAGTGCGGTGGCTAGGCTCATTTTCCCCTTCGGCACACGTCCGTTCGACCTCGTTCCACCGGAGCCAAGGCGGTGAGCTCGGCTATGGCGTGGGAGCACCGCGAGGCATGGGAGCGCCTCGAGGCCGAGGCCGCCGACGAGGCCTACATGCAACAGCTCCGTCGGCAGCATCCGGAGCTCGTGGAGGCGAAGCGGGCGATCTTTGCTGGTGCGGAGGACGGCGAGGTTATCGCGCTCTCCTCCGATGACGAGGTCGAAGGCGGCGAGGACGGCGGCGCGGAGGGCAGCGAGGTTATCGCGATCTCCTCCGATGACGAGGTCGACTAGAAAAGGCCAAAAATTGCTGGAGTTATATATATATATATATCCACTAAGGGTTTTAGTCCTTTAACTTTTAAAGGATCGGCTAGAGATGGCCTTATGACTTGTTTATTTTAGTTCTTCACAATGTGATACTCTATATGTGCAACTATTTATGTAGTTCAATCTCATCAATAATAGTTTCAACAATACCACTATGAATTACGATATTTGGTTGTTGTTAAGGATATTGTAGTTAACATGCCTTTTCATTTTTTTAACAATAACTAGTGTACTTTAGACCTGCACAATACCAGTTTGAATGACTATTTGCTTGTTTTTAAATGTTATGCCTGATGTAGTTAACACACCTTTCCACTTCTTGTTTTGCTTAACTAGCGTTCTTAAGCCTGGACACTGAAGCTATCATTTGTAGATTATGTTGTCTACCATGGATATATTTGGTTGATGTTTAGCCTATTTTTCTTAACATGTCTTTATATGTACTCATGCAGGACAATATTGAGAACAGTGTTGTTTTCCATCGAGGTTAGTTTCATCGCATTGCTTATATGTACTCACTGTTCAGGATATCGGTAGCTGGTACCATATAGCCTGGGGCTGATAAGGGATTAATCGTCAAATCGGACATTTCACTGAATATATCTGTAACCCATTTATCAGTAGGTTAACTAGGGCCATATTTAATATATCTGAAGCTACATAGCAACATGCATTGTACTGAATGACTAAATATGCAATCTCAGGCTACATAGCAACAAGGAAGAGTGTTACCTTAATGTTCTAATGATGTCTAGATATACATGTAATAAAATTTTATATAATGGGATGGAGGGAGTGTTGTACTACATCATTTTTCAATTGTTGTTTAGCTTCTAATATTAACTTGGTGCTTTTAGGTACATATATCATTGCCAAAGTTCCACACATCGACACTTTCTGGGGCAATGAGATATTCATGAACCAGCATCAAGTGAGGAAACTGATAAAGATTGTTATTAAAATGGGTCCAAAGACATCGATCGAACTATTTGTTTACACTTTATGCAAGATAACAGTGAACTGCAGGATGGTAAGTAAGAACCTTGTAGCCTTCTTTTTACTGCCAGTAATGAGTTGTGTTAGATGACAATGTCTGAATCTTTTTTCTTTTGCAGTGGATCCTGAAGTAGTTTACTCATCAAGATTACCTCTCAAACTACATGATTGGCGGCTGACCATCACAAGGGGTTGGACTAGAGTCCCGCATGCCTTCTGCATCCATGAGACCACAATAGGGCCAATCCTCTTCACCTTATTCAGCAACATGAATGTTTGTTGCCTCTTTCTTTACCATCTGTAATAGTACAAGTATAGAACCCTAGTTCATCATTCTTTATTTGGTGCTTATGTAATTCTTAAACATATGTACCTGTGAATCAAATAATGCATTGGTTGTTTGAACCTGATGGATATGAATAAAGCTATAGCCTACTTTCAAGTTTAAATTAGGTACAATTTTTAAATAGCAGCAATTAAATTAGGGCGAAATTATGGTGTGCAGGTCATTACGGCAAACACGGTTAATAAAGCACAGCGTGTGCGATATACAACATAATCCGACACGGTTCACGGAGAGGAAACGTGTGTAACAATGCACACAGTTTCTGTTTGCAAAGCGTGTGTGATGTCAGACAGTATCACATGCGGTGCGGGACAACTAAATGTGTGTGATTGTCTACCTATCATACACGGTTTATAATCATGAACTGTTTCTGATGTGCCAGGCATCGTAAAAACCCCATGCCGGAAATCTGCCTAGAAAACTCCCGTGCCTGGAATCTGCCTGGTTTTAGGTAAAACCACAAAACTCCGACCGCGATGGCAATGCGAGCACAAACGAGTAGCAAGGATGAAGCGTTTTGGATATTCGAGATATCGAAAACGGTTATATAGGGACAACTGTATGCATCAAGGCTCCCTATCCCCGACGGTTTCTGGGTCATGTGGGAAGGACCCCCCTATCGCCATCACTCACTAGGAGACGGTTCCAAATGCCATCGCGGAAAGGGGTTAAAAACCGTTTGTATAGCACCAATGCATACCAGTGCTATGTGTGAAGCAGAGTACATAGCTGCTTCGGAAGCAGCAAATGAAGGAGTTCATATCCGATCTAGGTGTAATACCTAGTGCATCGGGTCCAATGAAATCTTTTGTGACAATACTGGAGCAATTTCCTTAGCGAAGGAATCCAGATTTCACAAGAGAACCAAACACATCAAGAGACGCTTCAACTCCATCCGCGATCAAGTCAAGGAGGGAGCCATAGAAATTTGCAAAATACATACGGATCTGAATGTTACACACCCGTTGACTAAGCCTCTTCCATGAATAAAACATGATCAGCACCAAGACTCCATGGGTGTTAGAATCATTACAATGTAATCTAGATTATTGACTCTAGTGCAAGTGGGAGACTGGAGGAAATATGCCCTAGAGGCAATAATAAAGTTGTTATTTATATTTCCTTATATCATGATAAATGTTTGTTATTCATACTAGAGTTGTATTAACCGGAAACTTGGTACATGTGTGAATACATAGACAAAAAAAGTGTCCCTAGTATGCTTCTACTTGACTAGCTCATTAATTCAAGATGGTTAAGTTTCCTGACCATAGACATGTGTTGTCATTTGATAAACAGGATCACATCATTAGGAGAATGATGTGATGGACAAGACCCATCCATTAGCTTAGCATAATGATCGATAAGTTTTATTGCTATTGTTGCTACCTCTTGAGCACTGCGTTGGTTTTCCCTTGAAGAGGAAAGGGTGATGCAGCAAAGTAGCGTAAGTATTTCCCTCAGTTTTTGAGAACCAAGGTATCAATCCAGTAGGAGACTACACGCAAGTCACCTCGCACCTACACCAACAAATAAGAACCTCGCAACCAACGCGATAAAGGGGTTGTCAATCCCTTCACGGTTACTTACGAGAGTGAGATCTGATAGAGATAATAAGATAATTTTTTTTGGTATTTTTATGATATAGATTGAAAGTAAAGATTGCAAAATAAAATAGATGGGAAACTTATATGATAGAAGGTAGACCCGGGGGCCATAGGTTTCACTAGTGGCTTCTCTCAAGATAGCATAAGTATTACGGTGGGTAAACAAATTACTGTCGAGCAATTGATAGAAAAGTGCATAATTATGAGAATATCTAGGCATGATCATGTATATAGGCATCATGTCCGCGACAAGTATACCGAAACGATTCTGCATCTACTACTGTTACTCCACACATCGACCGCTATCCAGCATGCATCTAGAGTATTAAGTTCATAAGAACAGAGTAACGCATTAGGCAAGATGACATGATGTAGAGGGATAAACTCAAGCAATATGATATAAACCCCATCTTTTTATCCTTGATGGCAACAATACAATACGTGCCTTGATGCCCCTGCTGTCACTGGGAAAGGACACCACAAGATTGAACCCAAAGCTAAGCACTTATCCCATTGCTAGAAAGATCAATCTAGCAGGCCAAACCAAACTGATAATTTGAAGAGACTTGCAAAGATAAAAAAAATCATACATAAAATATTTCAGAGAAGAATCAAATATTGTTCATAGATAATCTTGATCATAAACCCACAATTCATCGGATCTCGACAAACACACCACAAAAAGAACTACATCGAATAGATCTCCAAGAAGATCGAGGAGAACTTTGTATTGAGATCCAAAGAGAGAGAAGAAGCCATCTAGCTAATAACTATGGACCCGAAGGTCTGTGGTAAACTACTCACACATCATCAGAGAGGCTATGGTGTTGATGTAGAAGCCCTCCGTGATCGATTCCCCCTCCGGCGGAGCTCCGGAAAAGGCCCCAAGATGGGATATCTTGGGTACAGAAGGTTGCGGTGGTGGAAATAGGGTTTCGTGGTGCTCCTGGATGTTTTGGGGGTATATGGATATATATAGGAGGAAGTAGGTCGGTGGAGCTGCGAGGGGGCCACGAGGGTGGGCGTGCGCCCAGGGGGGGCAGGCGCGCCTCCCTACGTCGTGGCCTCCTCGCTCCTTTCTTGATGTCTACTCCAAGTCCCCTGGATCACGTTTGTTCCAAAAATAACTCTCCCCAAGGTTTCATGCCGTTTGGATTCCGTTTGATATTCCTTTTCTGCGAAACACTGAAATAGGCAAAAAAACAACAATTTGCACTAGGCCTTGGGTTAGTAGGTTAGTCCCAAAAATAATATAAAAGTGTATAATAAAGCCCATTAAACATCCAAAACAGATAATATAATAGCATGGAACAATCAAAAATTATAGATACGTTGGAGACATATCAAACATCCCCAAGCTTAATTCCTGCTCGTCCTCGAGTAGGTAAATGATAAAAACAGAATTTTTGATGTGGAATTCTACCTAGCATAATTATCAATGTAATTTTCTTTATTGTGGCATGAATATTCAGATCCGAGAGTTTCAAGACAAAATTTTAATATTGACATACAAATAATAATACTTCAAGCATACTAACTAAGCAATCATGTCTTCTCAAAATAACATGGCCAAAGAAAGTTCATCCCTACAAAATCATATAGTTTGGTCATGCTCGATTTTTGTCACACAAGAATGCTCTCATCATGCACAACCCCGATGACAAGCCAAGCAATTGTTTCATACTTTAGTAATCTCAAACTTTTTTCAATTTTCATGCAATACATGGGCGTGAGCCTTGGATATAGCACTATGGGTGGAATAGAATATGATGATGGGTGAGGGAGTCCTGGATTAGGGGGTCTCCGGACAGCCGGACTGTTGGACTATGAAGACACAAGATTGAAGACTTCGTCCCGTGTCCGGATGGGACTCTACTTGGCGTAGAAGGCAAGCTAGGCAATACGGATATGTATATCTCCTCCTTTGTAACCGACCTTATGTAACCCTAGCCCCTTCCGGTGTCTATATAAACCAGAGGGTTTTAGTCCGTAGGACAACATACAATCAGACCATAGGCTAGCTTCTAGGGTTTAGCCTCTTTGATCTCATGGTAGATCAACTCTTGTACTACTCATATTATCAAGAATAAATCAAGCAGGACGTAGGGTTTTACCTCCATCAAGAGGGCCCTAACCTGGGTAAAACATCGTGTCCCCTGCCTCCTGTTACCATCTGCCTTAGACACACAGTTTGGGACCCCCTACCCGAGATCCGCCGGTTTTTACACCGACATTGGTGCTTTCATTGAGAGTTCCTCTGTGTCGTCATCATTAGGCTTGATGGCTCCTTCAATCATCGATAGCGATGCAGTCCAGGGTGAGACTTTTATCCCCGGACAGATCTTTGTATTCGGCGGCTTCGCACTGCGGGCCAACTCGCTTGGACATCTGGAGCAGATCGAGAGTTACGCCCCTAGCCACCAGGTCAGGTTTGGAAGCTTAAACTACACGATCGGTATCCGCGGAGACTTGATCTTCGACGGATTCGAGCCCCTGCCTTATGCGCCACACGGTCACGATGGGCATGATTTAGCTCTACCATCGGACAGTGTTCAGGAGATCGCGCCAGCAACCGCTCCGACCCTCAATTCGGAGCCAGTTGCGCCGTCCATGGATGGGTGGATAGACCCCAACATGGAGGCCGTATCCTCAGCGGCGATCGAGCCGAATATCGACCTTACCCTTCACAAGAGCCGTGATGCCAAGATGTCGGATCCTTTCCCGGCCACGGACTCCGAACCGCCTGCGCCCATGCATATCGAATCCGACTGGGCGCCGATCATGGAGTTTACCTCCGCGGATATCTTTCATCACTCGCCCTTCAGCGACATACTAAGGTCTCTCTCCTTGTCAGGAGAGTCCTGGCCAAACTATGTCCGGCGGGATTGGGATGCGGATAACGAAGAAATTCGCCGCCCACCCACCACCCACTTAGTAGCCACTGTCGATGATTTAACCGACATGCTCGACTTCGACTCCGAAGACATCGACGGCATGGACGACGATGCATGAGGCGAACAAGAACCACTGCCCACAGGGCACTGGACAGCCACCTCATCATATGACATATATATGGTGGACACACCTAAAGAAGGCAATGGCGATGGGACATCGGAGGATGACCCCTCCAAGAAGCAACCCAAGCGCCGACGTCAGCGGCGCCGCTCTAAGTCTCGCCAAAGAAAAAGCAGTGACACCGACACAGGAGATAATAGCACTCCGGACAGTGCCGAAGACGACAACAATCCCCTCCAGCAAGATTTAGGGCAGGAGGATGGAGAAGCCAGCCCTCCCAAGAGAGCGGCGGATGCAGAGGCGGAGGATGATAATTACATGCCTCCCACCAAAGACGAGGCAAGCCTCGACGATGATGAATTCGTCGTGCCTGAGGATCCCGTCGAACAAGAGCGCTTCAAGTGCCAGCTTATAGCCGCGACAAATAGCCTTAAGAAAAAGCAACAGCAGCTTCAAGCTGATCAAGATTTGCTAGCCGACAGATGGACTGAAGTCCTCGCGGCCGAGGAATATAAACTCGAACATCCCTCCAAGAGTTACCCAAAGCGCAGGTTGCTACCCCGACTAGAGGAGGAAGCACCAAAACCTACATCTCCAGCGTATGACGCGGCCGATCGGCCACCTCGTGGCTGCGACAGAGAGGCATTTAAGCCAAAAGCTCAGCCCGCACTCCGATGCCACTAAAATAAAAATGTCAAGGCATGGGGAAATACGCCAGACCTGCGAGACGTATTGGAGGACAAAGCAAAGCACGCAAGATCAATCTACGGATCACGAGGGCGCGCTACTATGCGAGACGATAACCGTCACGCCGGATACAGTAAAAGTAAATCCGGCCGGGCCGAACACAGCGGGCAAGACTCAATTGAGCCGCGTCGTGATATAGCCCAGTATAGAGGCGCCGCACACCCCCTATGCTTCACAGACGAAGTAATGGATCACCAAATCCCAGAGGGTTTCAAACCCGTAAATATCGAATCATACGACGGCACAGCAGATCCTGCAGTATGGATCGAGGATTTCCTCCTGCACATCACATGGCCCGCGGTGACAATCTACACGCCACAAATACCTCCCACTCAAACTCAAAGGACCAGCTCGACATTGGCTCAACAGCTTGCCAGCAGAGTCCATTGGCTGTTGGGAAGATCTGGAAGCCGCATTCCTCGACAACTTCCAGGGCACTTATGTGCGACCACCAGATGTCGATGACTTGAGCCACATAATTCAGCAGCCAGATGAATCGGCTAAGCAATTCTGGACACGGTTCCTAACAAAGAAAAATCAAATCGTCGATTGTCCGGATGCAGAGGCCCTAGCAACTTTTAAGCACAACATCCACGATGAGTGGCTCGCCCGGCACCTTGGCCAGGAAAAGCCGAAATCTATGGCAGCCCTCACGACACTCATGACCCGCTTTTGTGCGGGAGAGGACAGCTGGCTGGCTCGCAGTAATAACATATCAAAGAACCATGGTACTTCGGATACCAAGGACTACAATGGCAGGTCACGTCGCAACAAACATAAGCGCCACATCAACAACGACAATACTGAGGATACAGCAGTCAATGCCGGATTCAAAGGCTCTAAACCCGGTCAGCGGAAAAAACCATTCAAAAGAAGCACTCTGGGCCCGTCCAGTTTGGACCGTATACTCGATCGCTCATGTCAAATACACGGCACCCCCGACAAGCCAGCCAACCACACCAACAGGGATTGTTGGGTGTTCAAGCTGTCCGGCAAGTTAAATGCCGAAAACAAAGACAAGGGGTCACATAGAGATGATGAGGAGGAGCCCCGACAGCCGAACACCGGAGGACAGAAGAGGTTCCCCCCACAAGTGCAGACGGTGAACATGATATACGCAACCCACATCCCCAAGAGGGAGCGGAAGCGTGCGCTAAGGGACGTATATGCGTTGGAGCCAGTCGCCCCAAAGTTCAACCCATGGTCCTCTTGTCCGATCACCTTCGATCACAGGGACCACCCCACTAGTATCCGTCATGGCGGATTCGCCGCACTGGTCCTAGACCCAATCATCGACGGATTTCACCTCACTCGAGTCCTTATGGATGGCGGCAGCAGCCTGAACCTGCTTTATCAGGACACAGTGCGCAAAATGGGTATAGACCCCTCAAGGATCAAACCCACAAAAACGACCTTCAAAGGCGTCATACCAGGTGTAGAGGTCCATTGCACAGGCTCAGTCACACTGGAAGTGCTCTTCGGATCCCCGGATAACTTCCGAAGCAAGTTAATCTTTGATATAGTCCCGTTCCGCAGTGGCTATCATGCACTGCTCGGGCGAACCGCATTTGCGAGATTCAATGTGGTACCGCATTATGCATATCTCAAGCTCAAGATGCTAGGACCTCGGGGGGTCATCACAGTTAATGGAAACACAGAGCGCTCTCTCTGTACGAAGGAGCACACTACGGCCCTTGCAGCAGAAGCGCAAAGCAGCCTCTTAAGGTAATCCACTAGCTCGGCGATTAAAGACCCGGACACCTTCAAGCGCACCCGGAGTAATCGGCAACAAGACCGCGTGGCACGTTCCGAGCTCGCATAGCAATGCTGCCCCCACCCCAGCCCCAGCCAAACGGCGAAATCCGTGCCACCCGTACACAACTACGCATTGAAAACACCATGGGCACAGGTGGGGAGGGGGGCACGACTACGGCACGCCCAAAGACGCGGCTCAACCGCACTAGGGGCTTCCCGCTTTGTTATTTTTCTCTCTTTCAGGACTTTAATCTCTGGAAACCCTGTCCGGCAGCATGATTGCCACACACATGATGCAGCAACCAAGGAGGCAGAAAGCTACATCGCACCACTAAACTCCCAGGTGGATTCCGATAACGAGTGAAATACTTGCTTTAAATACCATTCCTCAGCTTGCCCTTGGAGGGGACATGTCAAATAGTCCTACTTTCTACTTATCGCACTACTTGTATCATTCTGGTTTAACGCACCTTTTTGAATAAATAATGCATAGCACTAGACTATTATCGCATTCTCTATTCTTCTTTATATATATATGTTCATTCATGACATCCAGCACCCGTACACTCTGGTACGGCCAGTATGCTAGGGGCTTAAGCATACCCCATAATACGGTGTGAGAAGTCCGAACACTTTCGACAGTGCGGCACCCCGAACTTATATCATTATATGCATCAGCTCTGAATCATGTCTTGAGTCAATAGTTGGGTTTTCCCGGCTCCCATGTGTTTGGTACCTTACGTTCCGCTATATCAGCTAAGGTAGCACTGGGAGAACTACTGCGATTGTGCCCCGGTTCAGCTGGGCTAAGCACCTCAGTAGAGAAAGCTAAAAATGATGTCATGATAAGGCGAGAGTTGGTCGCTCTTCGAGAGGTTTCGAGTCCCTAAAGACTTATGCCGCTTAGAGCGAGGAGTCGGCTTTGTCCGGCTTAAGGCGTGTATAGCGCCCCGAATTCGGCCTTCCGAATACTAGGGGCTTCGCCAAAATTTAAAATTATAGAATTCTATGGCTAAGTGAGAGTGATAAAGCATTATAGTCCGATTGCCTTGTTCGTTGTGCTGAGCACCTCCCTCGAAGGACCCAAAAATGGGAAAAAGAGTGCTCAGGTTTATCCCGAACACCCCAGCACTCGTGGCATGGGGGCAGAAGCTGACGACTAGCCATCTCTCGGATTTGATAAACAGCCAAACAGAAGGTAATATTTTAAATTCAAACAAGCATTGCATAGCGCATATGAACAAGTTTTCATAATACAGGATCACACGAGCAAGTTCATTCAAATATTACATCTTTCGCACACTCGTCCGCTACAAGACGGGCACCCTTCAGGACACCCTCATAATACATCTCGGGGTGGCGATGCTCCTTGCCCTGCGGCGGCCCCTCCTTCACCAGCTTCTCAGCGTCCATCTTGGCCCAGTGCACCTTTGCACGAGCAAAAGCCCGGCGGGCACCTTCGATACAGACGGACCGCTTGATGACTTCCAGTTGTGGGCAGGCATCCACAAGCCGCCTCACTAGGCCGAAATAGCTGTTGGGAAGGGAGTCGCCTGGCCACATCCGGACTATAAAGCCCTTCATGGCATGTTTGGCCACCTTGTGCAGCTCGACCAGTTGCTTCAGCTGGTCGCTCATGGGAATCGGGTGTTCGGTCCCAGTATATTGAGACCAGAACAACATCTCCGTCGAGCTTCCCTCCTCGGCCTGGTAATATCTCGCGCATCCGACACAATGCGGGGCAAATCTGCGAATGCTCCTGGAGAGCTCCGGACTCGGGTAAGTAACAAGTAATTTACTTTCACATGCTTGCTTTGCATATTGAATGTCTTACCCACCGCTATCTTCCTCATCGCCTCAATCTCCTAGAGGGCCTTTTGGGCTTCAGCCTTGGCATTCTTTGCGCTCTCGAGGGCCGCAGCAAGCTTGGACTCTTGTGTCCTCGAGTCAAGCTCCAAAGCCTCGTGCTTCTTCACAAGATCCTGGAGCTCTTGCTGCACCTCGCCCACCCGTGCCTCTTGCCTCTCCCGCTAGGTGCACTCCTTGGCCGCTTTGTTTTCGGCCTCGGACATCGCTTGCTTCAGGGTTGCCACTTCGGTCGTGGCCCCTGGCACATTCATGATGATCCTGTCATTTCGCAACCACATTTTATTTTATATATAGACAAGGTATTACTTACCTTTGTTCTCCTCGAGCTGCCTCTTGGCAAGGCCGAGCTCTTTCTCGGACCCCTCGAGGTCCTGCTTCAGTGCGGCGACCTCCGCAGTCAGTGCGGCAGAGGTCAGCGGTGAAGCCTGCATATGCATACAGACATACTTATTTTAGACTCCTGCGGATATTATTTGATCCTCTATTCGGCTTTTCTTTGTGAACACCAAACAGAGCATCGGGGGCTACTGTCTATGCGGTAATATTTTCCTATATTCTAAATACTTACCTCAAAGCCTGTTAGAAGGCTGGCACAAGCTTCAGTCAGTCCGCTCTTGGCGGACTGAACCTTCTTGATCACCGCACTCATAATAGTGCAATGCTCTTCATCGATGGAAGCGCCGCGAAGCGCTCCCAGCAGGTTGTCCAGTGCCTCTGGATGGACAGAGGTCACCGGCACGGGCGGCTTGCCCCTCTTGGAAGAGGGCCGCATGCTCGAGTCTGGAACCACTTGAGGTTCCGGCGCGGTGTTCGGCTGAGAGCCGGACTTGGAGCCCCCGGGAGCCTTGCTCCCTTTGCTCCTGGAGTCTGGGAGGTCGCCTTGAGGCGCCTCCGGGACCGTCTCCCCCAGCTCGGTGCCCCTTGAGACAATGCCTCGGCATTGTCCGTAGGGCAATGGGAGGAGGCGGTTGGAAGTGTATCACTATTCATGTCCGACGAGTCCAAGGAACCGTCCGACGATGATACATCGATACAGGCTTGGGGCGGACCGCATAATCATATTCGACGTTAGGAGAAGCAGTGCGACAAAGGTATACTATGAGTTACTCTGGTATCTGAATACTTACGACTTCGCCAGGGGCTTGGCCCTGAGCAGCCACTCGTCTTCGCCGTCGGCGGCGGTGGTGGAGCAGTCCGGAAGGAGAGTCCTTCCCTTCTTGGACCCTTCGGCCTCCCCGGTTGGGGAGGCTTTCCTTTTCTTGTCTCCCCCGGCTGGAGGGGGAGAATCTTCATCATCCTTCTCCTCGTTTTCACGGGAGGAGGATGTCTCGGTGTTGTCGGACAATGAGTCTGATACCACCTGGCGCCGAGAACTCTTTCGGGTTCCCTTGGCCTTCTTCTTGGTCTTCTCCGGCACCTCATAAGGAGCCGGAGTCCGCATCTCCATCAGGAGAGCGTCCGCAGTGTCTTCGGGAAGAGGGGTCGGACAGTCAATCTGCTCCGATGCCTCCACCCAGTCTTGTCAAAGGCATGGGAGCTCAGACCCCGCACATGGTTAAGCTATGGGAAATAAATATCCTACCAAATGTACAGAACTTACCGGATTCGCAGGGCGCTTCACGCTTAGCCCGCGGTCCTCAGTGAGAGAAGGAGGACCTCGGCGCCCTTGAACATCACCCTCCAGACATCTTTGTGCATCGTGTCGAAGAGCTCACTTAGAGTTTGGTGCCGGGCTGGGTCAAACTCCCATAAGTTGAAATCCCGTTGTTGACACGGGAGGATCCGGCGGAAGAGCATGACCTGGACTATGTTGACAAGCTTAAGTTTCTTGCTTGTCATGTTCCAGATACACTTCTGGAGTCCGTCCAGCTCCACCGATGAACCCCAGGACAGGCCCTTCTCCTTCCAGGAAGTGAGCCACGTGGGGATTCCAGATCAAAACTCGGGGGCCGCCACCCAGTTGGTGTCGCGCGGCTCGGTGATGTAGAACCACCCCGATTGCCACCCCTTTATGGTCTCCACGAAGGAGCCCTCGAGCCATATAACGTTGGGCATTTTGCCCACCATGGCTCCGCCGCATTCCTCTTGTTGGCCGCCCACCACCTTCGGCTTGATATTGAAGGTCTTCAGCCATAGGCCGAAGTGGGGCCGGATGCGGAGGAAAGCCTCGCACATGACGATGAACGCCGAGATGTTGAGGATGAAATTCGGGGCCAGATCATGAAAGTCCAGCCCGTAGTAGAACATGAGGCCGCGGATGAATGGATGGAGGGGAAACCCCAATCCGCGGACGAAATGGGGGAGGAAAACCACCCTTTCATGAGGTTCCGGGGTAGGGACGATCTGCCCCGCTGCTGGCAGCCGGTGCGCGATATCCACGAATAAGTATCCGGCTCCACATAACATTTTGATGTGCCCCTCCGTGATGGAGGAGGCCATCCACTTGCCTCCCGCTTCGGACATGTTTGGAGAGAGTTGAGAAGGAGGATGCGGATTTGGGCGCTGGAGCTCGAGTGCACGAGAATGGATGAGCAAGGAGGAAGAAGGTGTAGGTAGAAAAAGGTGAAATCTTATCCCTTTATAAGGGCGGACTAAACTATGCGCCCCCACTAGCCTGGTAAAACTCGCTTATCCCCCAAGCACCGTAATTGATGGCGCGGTTGGGTTACCCACGTCCATATTGATGAGAATCCCGTAATAAGGGGAACATGATCTCTGCTTTGACAAGACATGTCAAGAAACCACCTCGCGTTATGTGCAGGGCTGGTTAAAGAAAAATGGTTCAAATAATTACCGGGCCATGGCATGATGTCATGCTGCCAAAACGTGTCAGCAGATTAGATTTGTGGTAATATTATTCTCTCTACGATGGTATGTGGAACTTATTTTGCAGGGTCGGACACTATCCTTGTATTCAAATTCTTCCGTGGTGTATTCGGAGGAGGAACCCGCCTTGCAATGCCGAAGACAACACTGCGTGCCGGACTCATCGTCACTGAAGCCTGGTTCAAGGGCTACTGAGGGAGTCCTGGATTAGGGGGTCTCCGGACAGCCGGACTATATCCTTTGGCCGGACTATTGGACTATGAATACACAAGATTGAAGACTTCGTCCCGTGTCCGGATGGGACTCTACTTGGCGTAGAAGGCAAGCTAAGCAATACGGATATGTATATCTCCTCCTTTGTAACCGACCTTGTGTAACCCTAGCCCCTTCCGGTGTCTATATAAACCGGAGGGTTTTAGTCCGTAGGAAAACATACAATTAGACCATAGGCTAGCTTATAGGGTTTAGCCTCTCCGATCTCGTGGTGGATCAACTCTTGTACTACTCATATTATCAAGAATAAATCAAGCAGGACGTAGGGTTTTACCTCCATCAAGAGGGCCCAAACCTGGGTAAAACATCGTGTCCCCTGCCTCCTATTACCATCCACCTTAGACGCACAGTTCGGGACCCCCTACCCGAGATCCGCCGGTTTTGACACCGACAATGAGGGTTATGTGGAGAAGACAAAAAAGGAGAAAGTCTCACATCGACGCGGCTAATCAACGGGCTAGGGATATGCCCATCAATTGAGTTCAATGCAAGGAGTAGGGATTGCCATGCAACGGAGATGAAGCGTGTCATAAATGAAACGGTGGAAAGTTGCATGTCAATATATCTCAGAATGGCTATGGGAATGCAATAATAGGTAGGTATGGTGGCTGTTTTGAGGAAGATATAAGGAGGTTTATGTGTGATAGAGCGTATCATGTCACGGGGTTTGGATGCACCAGTGAAGTTTGCACCAACTCTCAAGGTGAGAAAGGGCAATGCACGGTACCGAAGAGGCTAGCAATGATGGAAAGGTGAGAGTGCGTATAATCCATGGACTCAACATTAGTCATAAAGAACTCACATACTTATTGCAAAAATCTACAAGTCATCAAAAACCAAGCATTACTCATAAAAAACAGCAATTGCACTAGGCCTTGGGTTAGTAGGTTAGTCCCAAAAATAATATAAAAGTGTACAGTAAGGCCCATTAAACATCCGAAACAGATAATTTAATAGCATGGAAAAATCAAAAATTATAGATACGTTGGAGACGTATCAATTGCTTTCTTCATGACATATACATATTCCTTTGACTATGAGATTATGCAACCCCCGAATACCGGAGGAACGCCTTGTGCGCTATCCAATGTCACAACGTAACTAGGTGATTATATAGATGCTCTATAGGTGTCTCCGAAGGTGTTTGTTGGGTTGGCATAGATCGAGATTAAGATTTGTCACTCCAAGTATCAAAGAGGTATCTTTGGGCCCTCTCGGTAATGCACATCACGAAAAGCCTTGCAAGCAATGTGATTAATGAGTTAGTTACGGGATGATGCATTACGAAACGAGTAAAGGGACTTGCCGGTAACGAGATTGAACTAGGTATGAAGATATTGACGATCGAATGTTGGGCAAGTAACATACCGATGACAAAGGGAATGACGTATGTTATCATTGCAGTTTGACCGATAAAGATCTTCGTAGAATATGTAGGAACCAATATGAGCATCCAGGTTCTGCTGTTGGTTATTGACCAGAGATGTGTCTCAGTCATGTCTACATAGTTCTCGAACCCGTAGGGTCCGCACACTTAACGTTTGATGACGATTTGTATTATGACTTATGTGTTTTGGTGACCGAAGATTGTTTGGAGTCCAGGATGAGATCACGGACATGACGATGAGTCTCAAAATGGTCGAGAGGTAACAATTGATATATTGGACGATGATATTCGGACACCGGAATGGTTTCAGAATGATTCGAATATATTTCGGAGTATCGAGGGGTTACCGGAACCCCCCGGGGAAAGTAATGGGCCACTATGGGCCATAGGGGAGAGAGGAGGCATCCCACAAGGGGTGGCCATGCCCCCTTTCCTTCTCCTCCTCCTTCTCCCTTCCCCTTTCCCCCTCCACGAGTAGGAATAAGAGGGGGGGCCCGAATCCTACTAGGACCAGGAGTCCTAGTAGGACTCCCCCCACTTGGCGCGCCCCCTAGGGCTGGCCTCCTCCCTCTCCCTCCTTTATATACGTGGGTAGGGCATCCCTTGGAGACACATCAATTGTTCCAAGCCATGTGCGGCATCTCCCTCCACAGTTTACTCCTCCGGTCATATTGTCGTATCGCTTAGGCGAAGCCCTGCGCGGATCACATCACCATCACCATCACCATGCCGTCATGCTGACAAAACTCTCCCTCGACACTTTGCTGGATCAAGTGTTCGAGGGATGTCATCGAGCTGAAAGTGTGCTAAACTCGGAGGTGTCATATGTTCGGTACTTGATCGGTTGGATCGCGAAGACGTTCGACTACATCAACCGCGTTAACCTAACGCTTCCGCTTTCGGTCTACGAGGGTATGTGGACATACTCTGCCCCTCTCGTTTCTATGCATCTCCTAGATAGATCTTGCGTGATCGTAGGAATTTTTTTTGAAATTGCATGCTATGTTACCCAACACCCACACCTTATCGTGGGTCGTGCCGAAGAGGTATTGCACGGTGGCCGGATTGTTAGGCTTATAAGACCACATCGGACTGGTACTTTGTTGGCAAGGAAGGAGGCGGCGTCTGAGCATTATCTGGACCACATTGGTCAGCTTGGCGTCGGTCTCTATTACGTTGGAGATGCATTTTTGCAGCATCTTCACCTCATCGGTGGATCCCCAGTTAGGACCTTTTTTGGTCCACGAGGTCAATCTCGCTGGTGGACCGGATCTGAATTCGGGAGCCGCCATCCAGGCTAAATCCCTTGGTTCCGTAATATAGAACCACTCCTTCTGCCACACCTTGACGGTGTCAATGAATCTGCCCTCCGGCCATTGAACTCGGGTGAGCTTGCTGATCATCGCTTCACCACAGTCCACCTGGGCGCCACCTGCCACCTTCGACTTGACGTTGAATACTTTCAGCCACATGCCGAAATGTGGCTGAACTCGCAAGAGGGCCTCACAAACGATGATGAAGGCCGAAATGTGGAGGAGGGGTTGGGGGCAAGATCATGGAAATCTAGCCCATAAAACAACATTAACCCCTCACGAAGGGGTGTAGAGGAAATCCCAGCCCTCGGATAAAGTGGGGGAGGAACACCACCCTCTCGCTTGACTTGGGTGTGGGGATGACCTGACCCTCTTCAGGGGCCCGGTAGGCGACATCGGCCGGCAAGTAGATGGCTCGCTTTAGCTCCTTGATATCGCTGTTGGTGATGATGGAGGCCTCCCACTTGTTGTTGGCACCGGATCCGGCCATGACCAAAGCTAGGGAGAAGCTGGGAAGGAGATCTTCTACGAAAAATAGAGCAGGGCGCCGGAGCTCTAGAGATAGGAAAGGCGATAGCAAGAGGTGGAAGAAGGCGTAGGCTGGTAACTGCGGTTATTCCCCTTTTTATGGGCCGCGGAGGAGCCGAGGTTTCCTCTTTTCACGTCGCGGGCCTTTCCACTTCCCGATACGCTCACAACGTTATGCGTGGGTGGGGGAATCAAAATCATTGATCATATCCCCTAAAAAACGGGGCACGATCTCTGCCTTGATGAGACATGCCAATAGAGGGGCGGCCTCGAGCCGCGTATCGAGAACTTCCAGCCGTTTGGTGTTATGACCGGACGCGACCCATCGCCAAAAAGTTGTCAGACGAGGGCAATGTTCACACTTGAGCACTTTGGCCTTCGAGGCTAAGTAAAACAAATGCTTTGGATTTCGGACACCACTCAACTCCGAGCATGCACAGGACATGATGGAGAACTAGCCTCGCAAGCCGAAGACCATTGGATATGCGAATACTGAACACAAGCCCTAGCGTTGGAGGCTAGTTCGGGGGCTACTGAGAGAGTCCTGGATTAAGGGGTCCTTGAGCCGTCGGCCTATGGCTTATGGGCCGGATTGGTAGGCTACTGTGGAGCCGCCCTCCAAGTCAAGATTAGGCATGATCTTTCCTTCATTATAACCTATCGCCTGTAACCCTAACCCTACTGGTGCCTATATAAAACCAGAGGGCTTTAGTCTTTAGGTCCAGAGCAACATCCAATCCCTCGTTAACCTAGGGTTTAGCTCGCCTTATCTCGAGGTAGATCGATGTTGTAACCATACCATACACATCAAATACAATCAAACAAGACGTAGGGTTTTACCTTTTAGAGAGGGCCTGAACCTGGGTAAACACCTTGTTCATCGTTCCTTGTTCCCCATGGATCCTAGATCCACAACTCGGCCCCCCTACCCGAGACCTGTCGGCTTTGACACCGACACCAAGTCTGTCCACAAATATAAAAGACTGAGTTGGTGATGATGGTGTCTATCTTCTGTCATTCCTGACCATCAGATCTGCATCTAACGGTTGTGAGGTAAGTTGTGGCATTTTTGCAACAAGACCCCACTTCTCTGCTGCAACTTACAGAAAACCCCTTCATATCTAGAAACCGATCACATCCCTCCCTCACCTCATCAAAACAACCACGAACAATATATTTTGAGGGAAACCTTTCACGCACACACGCCAAAATTAGAGTATTTTTCTTTCAAGTTTGTAAACATATATTATTCTAATCCATTCACACTGCGTTTGGATGTCTTCATTGGAGCCCAGGAAATGGATTTTGTAATCATCTGGGGTCAATATGGATGTTTGGTTGGACACTAAATTCGTATTGGAAATGAAAGAGCAATTCAGCCCGTTTTCGCTCCCGTGAAAATATCCCTCCCATGTTTCGGAGGGGTGGCACTCCGAATTGGCCCAAAATCGCTCTCTCCCGTAGAACGTACCGCTTCAGCCCACGAAACAGAAATAGAAGGCAGCGAAGGGGAACGGGAGGGGCGAACTCGAGCACTGACCTAGGTCGTGGCGGTGGTGACCTAGCAGCAGGTGGCGGCGGCGACCACCACGGTGGCCGGCGGCGGCGCAGGTCCATTGAGGGAGTCCTGGATTAGGGGGTGTCCGGATGGCCGGACTATACCTTCGGCGGACTCCTGGACTATGAAGATACAAGATTGAAGACTTCGTCCCGTGTCCGGAAGGGACTTTCCTTGGCGTGGAAGGCAAGCTTGGCGATACGGATATGTAGATCTCCTACCATTGTAACGGACTCTGTGTAACCCTAGCCCTCTCCGGTGTCTATATAAACCGGAGAGTTTTAGTCCGTAGGACGAACAACAATCATACCATAGGCTAGCTTCTAGGGTTTAGCCTCTCTGATCTCGTGGTAGATCTACTCTTGTATTACCCATATCATCAATATCAATCAAGCAGGACGTAGGGTTTTACCTCCATCAAGAGGGACCGAACCTGGGTAAAACATCGTGTCCCCTGCCTCCTGTTACCATCCGGCCTAGACGCATAGTTCGGGACCCCCTACCCGAGATCCGCCGGTTTTGACACCGACATTGGTGCTTTCATTGAGAGTTCCTCTGTGTCGTCACTTTTAGGCCCGATGGCTTCTCCGATCATCAACAGCGATGCGATCCAGGATGAGACTTTTCTCCCCGGACAGATCTTCATATTCGGCGGCTTTGCACTGCGGGCCAATTCGCTTGGCCATCTGGAGCAGATCGAAAGCTACGCCCCTAGCCATCAGGTCAGATTTGGAAGTTTGAACTACATGGCCGACATCCGCGGAGACTTGATCTTCGACGGATTCGAGCCACAGCCGAGCGCGCCGCACTGTCACGATGGGCATGATTTAGCTCTGCCGCCGAACAGTGCCCTGGAGGCCGCACCTGTGTCCGCTCTGACCCCTAGCTCGGAGCCGATCACACCAATCGAGGATGGGTGGTTAGACACCGCCTCGAGGGCTGCAATCTCTACGGCGATCGAGCCGAACACCAGCCCTATTATCTGCGAAGCCCGTGACTCCAAGGAGCCGGACTCCTCTCCAGACACCGAGCCCTCCGCGCCCCGACCGATCGATTGGGCGCTGATCATGGAGTTCACCGCCGCAGACATCTTTCAGCACTCGCCCTTCGGTGATATTCTGAATTCACTAAAGTCTCTCTCTTTATCAGGAGAGCCCTGGCCGGACTATGGTCAACAAGGTTGGGATGCGGATGATGAAGAAATTCAAAGCCCACCCACCACCCACTTCGTAGACACTGTCGATAATTTAAATGACGTGCTCGACTTCGACTCCGAAGACATCGACGGTATGAACGACGATGTAGGAGATGAACACGAACCAACGCCTATAAGGCACTGGACAGCCACCTCATCTCATGATGTATACATGGTGGACACACCCAAAGGAAGCGACGACGAGGAACACAGGGATGCAACGAGGGATCGTTCACTCGAAAAGCAATCAAAGCGGCGACGTAAGCGCCGCTCCAAGCCCCGCCTCGACAGAGACAGCAACCATACAGACCCAGCCATAGAGCAGGACGAGCCGACGGACAACGAACATACCTTCGAGCAAGCGTCCGAACAGGGAAACTTGGATAAACAAACCGAACACCCCGTCCCCGGCGAAAACAATAGTCCGGACGACCTTACGCCGGATAAACTCATGGAGCAGAAGAACCTCCATAAAAGGCTCGTCGCCACTGTGCATAGCTTGAAAAAGCAGAAGCGGAAGCTCAAAACTGCGGAAGATGCACTCAGAATCAGATGGAGCAAAGTACGCAACACCGCAAACAAATATGCCGGCAGTTGCCGCACAAAAAGCTATCCAAAGCGAAAGCTACTGCCTGAATTTGACGAGGAGGCCTTAGAGCCCCCGCAGTCAAAAAATAGGAAAGCCATTCGGTCGGATGGATGACCGCATGGCCAGCATGGAGCGGCAAGCGGCGCCGCACACAAGCCAGCACGCGATCCACCAAAGGATCCGCATAAAAAATACGGCCCAGCCAAATCTATATACGGGCCAAGAAAGCAAGCTCTAGTAAGCAATGCAACACAACAAATATCCGAACATCACGACACACCCAAATACAGGGGTGCCGCACACCCCCTATGTTTCACCGATGAGGTGCTGGACCAAGAATTTCCAGCGGGATTCAAGCCCGTAAACATAGAGGCGTACGACGGAACAACAAACCCTGGGGTCTGGATCGAGGATTATATCCTCCACATACACATGGCCAGAGGAGATGACCTCCACGCCATAAAATACTTACCCCTCAAGCTTAAAGGGCCAGCCCGGCATTGGCTCAAAAGCCTTCCCGAAAACACCATTGGAAGTTGGGAAGAGCTTGAGGATGCTTTCCGGGCAAATTTTCAAGGGACCTATGTCCGCCCTCCGGATGCAGACGATCTCAGTCACATACTCACATAACTCAACAGCCCGGAGAGTCAGCCCAGAAATTCTGAAACAGATTTCTTACTAAAAAGAATCAGATAGTCGACTATCCGGACGCCAAAGCCCTAGCAGCTTTTAAGCACAACGGTCGAGACGAATGGCTCGCCAGACACCTCAGCCAAGAAAAGCCAAGAACAATGGCCGCTTTTGCGCAGGAGAGGACAGTTGGTTGGCAAGATGTAGCACCAGTGATCCAAGTACATCCGAAGTTAGGGATGGAAACGGAAAACCCCGACGCAGCGAGGACCAGCGCCGGAATAAGGGAAACAACCCAAAGAGCATGGCGGTCAACGCCGGATTCAAAAGCTCGCGGCAGAATCAGAGAAAGCCGTCCCTCAAGGATAACAGGGACGAGCTATCCAACTTAAACAAAATCTTGGACAAGATATGTCAAATACACAGTACTCCCGGGAAGCCTACGAACCATACCCACAGAGATTGTTGGGTTTTCAAGCAAGCCGGCAAACTCAACGCCGAACACAAGGGGCTCGACACACCAAGTGAGGACGACAACGAACCCCACAAGCAGAGCACCAGAAAACAAAAGGATTTCCCACAAGAAGTCAAAACAGTACACTTACTTCACGTGACGAACAGAACGGCGCCACCAGAGATATGCGCCATACGGCCTATCCCAAAGGAGTCTCGCCAATGGTTGTTACAACCGATCACCTTCGACCATCAGGATTACTCTAGAAGTATACGGAACGCAGGCTGGACTGCCTTGGTATTAGTTCCAATAATCGGCGGACTCCATTTTACAAATGTCCTAATGGACGGCGGCAGTGGTCTAAACCTGTTATACCAGGACACAATCCGCAACATGGGGATAGACCCAACCAAAATTCGCCATAGCAAAACCTCCTTTCAAGGGGTAACGCCAGGCCCGGATGCCCGTTGCATGGGTTCTCTCCGGCTAGAAGTTATGTTCGGCTCCCCCGATAACTTCCGTTGCGAACAGCTAACTTTCCACATCGCCCCATTCTCAAGTAGCTATCAAGCACTGCTGGGACGCGAAGCTTTCGCCCGCTTTAACGCAATACCGCATTATGCATCTCTTACGCTTAAGATGCCCGGTCCACGAGGCATCATCTCATTAAAGGGAAAACATTGAGTGTTCCTCCCGCGCGGAAAATAGTGCGGCTGCCTTGACAGCCCCATAATAAAGCGGCTTCACCAGCCAAAGCATCTAAACAGGTCGTCAAGACCACGGACACGGCTAGACGAGTCCGGCATAAACATACAATTGATGAAGGCTTAATAACCGTATACCCCTGCACTGGGGGCTCCGCGCATATAAAACAAGAGACAATAAAGCTCAATTTTACCCATTTCGATTTATACTTTGTTTATTTAGTATAACTCATGTTCGGCACGATCTTTCTTTAATTAAGTTCCTCTCTTTTACAGATGAACAACGTGCTACGCCCGTCCAGGATACGGCACAACGGAGACACAGGCGCAGACGTGCAGCAGGGACCCGTTCCAAGGATTCTTTTCAGATTAAGACCCCGCGTAAACCTTTTTTACTGTCTCTTGTTGATACACATCCCCTGGTTTTTTGGTATAACCAAGGAGGAGGCTGGCATTTTGGCATGTGGCCACGTCAGAGTTTTGCACGTACCTGGACACTAGGGGCTTATTACTAAGGGCGTTATCCCGCCCGCCCTCATAAAGACCGAATACCTTAGGGAGTGTTCGGCGTCGCGAGTTTGGCCTTATATGCATCAGCTCCGAATCATGTCTTTGGTCAAATGTTGGGTTTGCCCGGCTCCTGTGTTTTGCTGCCTTACATTCCGCTCTATCGGCTAAGGCGGCACCAGGAGAACTACTGCGATTGTGCCCCGGTTCGGCCAGGCGAGCACCTCAGTAGAGAAAGCCGAAAACTGACTGTCATGATATAGCGTGAGACTGGTCAACCACTCGATGACTTACCGGAATCTTTAGGATTCCTCCGCATTAACGAAGGGCCGTTTCCTGGCCAGGCACATACGCGCCCCGAGTTCGGGCGAGCGCAGGCGCCACCAGGGGCTATATAAGTAGCCTCAATGTCAAACTCCTATGGCTAAGTGAAAGTGATAAAGCATCATAGTCCGATTGCCTAGTTCGCTGCGCTATCACCTCCTTTGTAGGACCAAGACGTTGGATCAAGTGTGAAAATGCGCCTTCTGCGAACACTCCCGCATTATGTGCGTGGGGGCTGAAGCCGACGACTGCCATCTTTCAGATTATATACATGTATATGTTAAACGGCCGCACAGGAGGTATTCCAATACTTGCAGGCACAAGTATAAAAAGCTTCTACAATTTATCAAAATATTGTTTTACAATAATACATGCTATTCGAATATAGTATCCTTCGAGCACTGCGTCTCTATTAAACGAGCGCCTTGCAGAACTTCCTGAAAATAGCGCTCGGCAGGTACTCGGCTTCCATCCGAGTCTGGGGATGCAACAGCGGTGGCTTCCATTTCCGCCCAGTATGTCTTGACACGGGCAAGAGCCATCCACGCACCCTCTATGCACATTGACCTCTTCATCGCATTGATATGCGGCGCCGCACCAAGGAACTGCCGCACCAAGTTGAAATAACTTTTCGGCTTTGGCCTCTCTAGTCACAAATGATTCATGACATACTTCATGGCGAGTCCGGACAACCTATTTAGCTCGGCCCACTCGGCCAAACGATCGGCTAATGACAGTGGACGCTCTGGATTGTGGAACTGCGACCAGAAGAGCTTTTCCACTTCGCGATCTTCTTGATCTTGGAAGTGTTCGGCCGCATCTGCGGCACTCGCTGGTAAATCCAGATAGGTGTCTGTCGTACTCCACATCTGGTCTAACGGAGCATGTTTAGGATCACAAAACTTCCTCCGCAGCATAAAGGGCTTTCCAGCCGCGATCTCTCCGGCCTGACGCAGCTCCTCCTTCATAGCTCTCATCGCAGAGCGAGCATCCTCGGCAACGGCCTTCTTCAGGTCCGTCCGTTCCGCCCGATCTTCTTTTTCAAGAAGCTTGCAATGGTCAGCAGCGTTCTTCAGCCTCACGGCCATCTCGGCCATTTCCTTCTTGCTTCGGCAGTGAGAAGCCTGTTCGGCTTTCAGCTCTTCAATTGCCTTTCCGGCAGCCGCATCACTTTCCCTGGCTTGCTCCTTGGCTCGGGAAAGTTCTGCCCGAAGATTCTCCATGGCAGCAGCACCATCTACATCAAGCGCACACATTGTAAGATACTGGCATAAAGCTCCTCTTACCAGGCACCGCCGACGGAATTACATACCTTGTGCCTCGTCAAGCCGCTTGTGGACAAGCACAATGTCGGCATCTGCCACGTCAAGTTGCAGCTTTAGCTCGGCAAATCCATAAGTCCGGCTGGCCACCGGACACTTCGCCACCTACATATAAAGGCGGCATATTGGACCTGGGATTATGATCCTCTGTGCGCCGTCACTTTTGACAACACACAGAGTCTCAGGGGCTACTATCTACACAAGGCGCATCTTATTTATGCGCAACTGTCCAAAAAGGGTACATTATTTCGCGTACCTCAAAACCTGTCAGTAAACTCCTGACGGCCCCGTGCAATCCGCTCTCCGCGGATGAAATCCTCTCAATCACCGTACCCATCAATGCACGGTGCTCCTCTGAGATGGATGCTCGCCCTAGCAGATCCTTCAGCTCCTCCGACCGCGCACCAGACGGCGCCGGACTTGTCAGATGGCCCTTTCCGAAGGCCGGATGTGGAGGGTTTTGGGGGGCCATATGACTACCTTCCGGCCCCGCCGGATTTGGAGAAACCCTCCACGATGATACCTCAGGGTCGCCCGCCTCGCAAGGCGGTACGGGAGGGGGAGGCGTTCTGCTCTCCATCATCTCCGGAAGAAGATCCCCCGAAGACGAGCTCTCCTGAGAAGGGCTAAGGTCCGAGCTACAAGGTAAATTTTTGATTACTTTTCTCAGATATAAAGCGGGGATTTCTCTCGTTTCTTAAAAAGAAAACTCCTCTCTACTTACGGCTCGGTGGAGGGCTGATCCCCTTGAGGGCATAATTCGGCCGAAGTATCCCCCAGCACAGGACCCTCTGGCGAAGATTTCTTCCCCCGCTTTAAGGCCATGGTCTCCGGGTCTTTAGAGGCGGTCCTCTTCTTCCCCTGAGGAGAGGAATTTTCGATTCCTCCCTTCCGGACAACCTCCTTTGAGAAGGCTGTAGCTTCCTTGTCCCCTCCCTCGCTTCCCTTTGAAGGCACAACCTCCAACATCCTGACTAGCACGGGACCCGGCGTGGTCTCGGGGAGGGGGGGCGGACACCTGATTAGCTTTGCTTTCGCTACCCACTCCTGTTTAAAGGACAACTCTTTTAGGGGCAATTTTATGATAAATATACGGATAGCGAGTCCGGGCACAAGGCTACTTACTTGAGTATCCGGACGATTGCAGCTCAGACCTGCGTCCTTCGTAGAATCCGGACACACTACTTGTGGTCCGAAGAACAATTTGTACATCTCCATGGGCGTCATGCCCAGAAAATATTGGAGAACTCGTGGTCCCTCCGGGTTGAACTCCCACAGGTGGAGGGGGCGACGTTTGCAGGGTAGAACTCGGCGAATTAACATAACTTGCGTCACCACGACCAGACTGATGTCTCTTTCTAGGAGATCTCGGATGTGGCCCTGCAACAGGGGCACATCCTTTGCCGGCCCCTAGTCCAGCCCCGTATTGACCCATGACGCCAGTCGTGGCGGGGGACCCGAGCGAAAGGCAGGTGTCGCCACCCACTTAGGGGCCCTGGGAGCGGTAATATAAAACCACTCTCGTTGCCATAAGCTGGACTCCTCTTGAAAAGAGCCCTTGGGCCATGGAATACCAGCACTCTTGCTTATAAAAGCACCTCTGCACTCTGTGTGCCGTCCCTGGATCATCTTCGGATCTACTTTGAAGGTCTTGAGCCATAGTCCGAAGTGAGGAGTGATACGGAGGAAGGCTTCACACACGACGATGAATGAGGAAATATGGAGGATGGACTCCGGGGCTAAGTCGTGAAATTCTAGCCCATAATAATACATGAGCCCCCACACGAAGGGATCCGTCGGGAAGCCTAGCCCCCGAAGGAAGTGAGACATGAACACCACACTCTCGCCGGGCTTGGGAGTGGGAATGACCTGCCCTTGAGCAGGCAGCCTATGCGAGATTTCGTCGGTCAAGAACCTGGCCTCTCTCAACTTCAGCACGTCCTCCTCCGTGACGGAGGAGGGCATCCATCGGCCTCGAAGGTCGGAACCGGACATTGTCGAAGGTCCGAAGCGCCTGAAATCTGGAACCTTGGGTGTTGGAACTCGAGGCGAAGGGCGGACTCGTTTGAGATTGAAAGAAAGGATCAAGGCCTTGGTCTCTTTATAAGAGGTTGAATACCAAGGGCCTTCCCCATGACCGTTTGGGACTCGCCTTTGATCGAGAAAATATACCAATGGGTACGGTTGGGTTACCCACACCCGTATTGATGAGAATCCCGGAATAAGGGGACACGATCTCTGCTTTAACAAGACGTGCCAAAGAAACCGCCTCGCTAAACGCGTTGAGGTGGGATAATAAAACGATTCGAATAAAGACTTGGCCGTGGTGTGATGTCACGCTACGGAATACGTCAGCAGATTAGATTTGTGTAAATATTATTCTCTCTATGGCAATATGTGGAAACTTATTTTGCAGAGCCAGACACTACCTTTGTGTTCAAAATCTTCTATGAAGTACTTGGAGGAGGAACCCGCCTTGCAATGCCGAAGACAATCTGCGCGCCGGACTCGTCGTCATTGAAGCCTGGTTCAGGGGCTACTGAGGGAGTCCTGGATTAGGGGGTGTCCGGATGGCTGGACTATACCTTCGGCCGGACTCCTGGACTATGAAGATACAAGATTGAAGAATTCGTCCCGTGTCCGGAAGGGACTTTCCTTGGCGTGGAAGGCAAGCTTGGCGATACGGGTATGTAGATCTCCTACCATTGTAACCGACTCTGTGTAACCCTATCCCTTTCCAGTGTCTATATAAACCGGAGAGTTTTAGTCTGTAGGACGAACAATAATGATACCATAGGCTAGGTTCTAGGGTTTAGCCTCTCTGATCTCGTGGTAGATCTACTCTTGTATTACTCATATCATCAATATCAATCAAGCAGGACGTAGGGTCTTACCTCCATCAAGAGGGCCCGAACCTGGGTAAAATATCGTGTCCCCTGCCTCCTGTTACCATCCGGCCTAGAAGCACAGTTCGGGACCCCCTACCCGAGATCCGCCGGTTTTGACACCGACATCCATCCCTCCCCTCTTCCCCACCCCTTTTCCCGTCGCCCCCTCGTCATCTCCTGTCGCCCTGTGCTGCGCCCCGCCATGGAGGTCGACGGCGGCCCAGGACCGGCGCGCCCCGCCGTCGGCTCCACCCTTCTAGCCACGTGTGGCCATCGTCCTTGCCTATCATTGCCTGGCTCAAGTCCTCCCTTCTCCACGAGCTGCAGCTCCTTCTGTACAGCGCTCCACCATCACGGATGTACGAGTTGCTCGTCTTTTTGTGCAACCACAACACTGCTCCACCATGGATCCATGGCCATGGCCTAGATCTTCTTGTCAAACCCCTCCATATCCTGAAAATCCCTCTGTTTTTGCACGTCTTTGAGTCATGTAGGGCAAGGTATAACCTGGTAAGGTAATGTCATCCAAACATGATTTGGTATTGAAATCTCAGAGGCATTTGAAGGGCCAATTCATTAGACAACCAAACAGGTGAATTCGTAGTCGTGCCATTTCAGTTTCCCCACTGATTTGGAATTTAGACCAATACAATACGGAGCTCTCCAATGGAGACATCCAAACGGAGCGTCAGACACATTGCTAGTCTTGTTAAAAAAAGTCACATCTCTGGACTTTTGGAAAAGGGAAAAGAACCGTACCCGATCCAGCTGGCCCCGCACGGTGCTTACCAGACGCAGCGACAGTCCCATACACTGCCAGCAATCACATGCTTACGGTGTACGCAAAAGTAAATGCCAGAACACGAAACGAGCAGAGCAGCCGCACGAGCGGCCCGTGAGCCCGTAATGAGCCCGGATCCAACACAGATACTAATTCACCGGCCACGAACGGACGAGAGTTCCACCGTTCCACGCCACCCCCGCCCGTATCCGTATCCTTCCAGAAGCCTCCGCCCGTCCGTCGTCAGAAACCGCAGACCAGACCACCACCGTCACCCACCCGTCCGGCACCGCGTCGGCCCGTACGCGTCCACCCACCCGCCCGCCCCAGCCCGAACCGTGCCCCCCTTGTCTCCCCCCCCCCACCCCCCGTTGCCTCCTCCACGAGCGCCCGAACCGACACGAGACGAACGCCAGCCCCCCACCCGCCGGGAGGGGGACACGAGGGTCCAACAAGGCGGGCGCCCTAGCCCCCCACCACTCACCGTCTCATCTCTCCTCAGAGCCCTCCCCTCCCTCCCTCCGGCAATCTCGCCACCAACCTCCCTCCCCCCCGATCCCCAACCCCCATGATCCGCAGGAGGCGCGGGCACGCCGCCTAGGGTTTCCACTCCCCGCCCCCCCGATGGAGTCGCTGCCGCGGAAGCGCAAGGGCGCGCGCTCCCTCGCCGGCTCCCTCCACGACGCCTCCGCGGACCGCAAGCGCACCTGCCGGGAGCGGAAGCCGCGCCCCGACAAGAAGAAAAAGAAGCCCTCCGACGACGCCGCCACCGCCTCCGGCCGGGGCGGCGTGGTCATGACGGCGCCGCCGGCCAGCGGCCGGGCCACCCCGGACAGCCCCGGCCGGGGGCTCAAGCGCAAGGTCGGCTGCATCGAGTCCGCCACGCGCATAGGCCGCAAGAAGCGCCTCGAGGCCGAGTACGAGCTCGGCGACGAGATCGGCCAGGGCAAGTTCGGCTCCGTCCGGATCTGCCGCGCCAAGGCCGGCGGCGAGGAGTTCGCCTGCAAGGCGCTCCCCAAGAACGGCGAGGAGACGGTCCACCGCGAGGTCGAGATCATGCAGCACCTCTCCGGCCACCCCGGCGTCGTCACGCTCAAGGCCGTCTTCGAGGACGCCGACAAGTTCTACCTCGTCATGGAGCTCTGCAGCGGCGGCCGCTTGCTCGACGAGATGGCCAGGGACGGCACCTTCTCCGAGCAGCGGGCCGCCCTTGTCATCAAGGATCTAATGTCGGTCGTCAAGTACTGCCACGAAATGGGCGTCATCCACAGGGACATTAAGCCGGAGAATATTTTGCTCACCAAGACTGGCAAGATGAAACTAGCTGATTTTGGATTGGCAGCACGAGTTACTAACGGTAAATTCTTGCTAATATTTCACGTTGAAGCTCTACTAGATGATAAATAATTTGTTGTGTTCCTGGGGGTACTCTATGTTTACACAAGTTGCAATTTCGATTCGCTTTATATGGCAAAAAGATATCAATTACAAGTAGTAGAAGATCGACTGGAAGTCCGACATTGGACCATACAATGTTCTATAATATTTAATAATTATTAGTATGATGTCATGGCATTTAGAATTCATGGTTGTACATAGTTGATCTGCGATACGAGTAATTTGCCATGTTAACCGAATTACTGCGCGTTTCAGGTTTCAATCACTTCACAGCATTTTTGCAGGTTGCTCATATTTGTGACCATGCATATCATCTAATCTAATGTCTTCTAAACTTCTGTACAAGTCGGTTGGATAGCATCCAATTTGTGAGTCATGAGTTGGTAGGAAATGTATTCATGTGTATGCTCCTCTTGCCCGATATGCTTAGAGAATTGGGGATTTGAATGGAGTGTCAAAGTCGAGCGCCCATCTGGTATCTCTTAGTGCATTCATCTGCAAGTATTTATATGTATAGTCTGAGGCCCAATATAGCACTCTTAAAGTACTGAGCATTTCAGACAGTTTCATGTTTCATACTTACACAATCGGTACTGATTGTATTCATTGAATTGGGCCACTTGGTTATGATGGTTGTGTAACTAATAAGATGGGACCAGTTCTGCATCAAGAGTTAGGCGCTCTCATTTCTTAAGTCCTTGCGGAGTTGGAAGTGGTGAATGTTTAGCTCAGATTCTTGTTTAAATGATGATTTCTGCATGCCGATTCAGTGTTTTGCATGGTATTGCAAATGAAGAAATGTTCTGTGTCGTACCAATTAATATGTTAAAAGGTGTTTTTAGTCATGAATTGGTAGCATGTGGTGCCTTCATTGGTAAGTTCTTGCTAGATATCCAAGGTAATTGAGGCATTGCGCTAATTGATAGTTGGTTCCATTCTACTTGTGGTGGTGCTGGTACTAATTTTTCTTATTTGCGTGGAATTTGGATGTTAAGAATCTACACTGATCAATTTAATCCTTGTATTGATATTAATTTATGGCATGCTCCTGCAAGTACCTGTTGTGATGAGTCTGAGGGCCAGAATAGTCTTCTTGAGCATACCAAACTGGCTGTGTAATGTTTTGAATATGGTCTTGAGTCATTTTGATGAATTAGGAAGTGGTGTGATGTCTGTCTGAATGGAGTCATATAGTCTATGAGTTGGAGTTGTCAGCATGGCTTCAGGGGCACTGGTTCTTATAAACAGCTGCTTATATTTTGTAAGGTAATATTTAGATTATAGTAATTCTGCAGTATTTATCTATTGTTACCCATGTCTCTATCCTCTGTTCCAACTCTAGTTATCAGTTATCACTCTAATGTCTAATGCAATGCAGTAAGCCAGCCTTGGTACTTCTTATTAGACACTTACCGATTAAGTTCAAGAGTCTTCTGTCATGCTAGAGTGATGCATGTGTTGTCTTAAACTTCACTGACACTGTCCTAGGCTAAAACACATACATCCCATGGTGCTGAGGTGGAGCAGAATGAGAGGAATTTAGCCGCATGAACATTGAGTGACGAACAGATTATCTAATGCTGCACTGCTCTAAACATAGCAAATGATGATAAGTGACAACAATAATGTTACTGTATGATATTTTACCTTATGCATCGAAGTTCTAAGAATCCAGTATCACCTAATTTTGTGCTAAGGGATGCAGATGTTTAGAGCTCTGATGCTATTTTGTTTAGTCTGTTATGTTTGTACGATTGACTTTACTTGGTTCCTGAATAGCCCCAAATCATCTTTCTAGGGTTTTACTTGGACAGTCAGATGTATAAATGTGTGTTTACTAGAAGTAGCTGATGTTTTTGGTCACCACTAAACAGGTCAGAAATTGTCTGGCGTTGCTGGGAGCCCAGCCTATGTGGCGCCTGAGGTGTTGTCAGGAAGCTATTCTGAGAAAGTAGACATATGGGGTGCTGGGGTGCTCCTCCATGTACTACTGCTTGGTTCACTTCCATTTCAAGGAGGCTCTCTGGAAGCTGTCTTTGAAGCTATAAAGACAGTTGAGCTTGATTTCAACAGCGGTCCATGGGAATCAATGTCAGTTATTGGACGGGATCTTATAAGTCGAATGTTGGATCGAGATGTCTCTTCTAGAATAACTGCTGATCAAGTTCTTTGTAAGTCCAGGCAATTTCTCATCCAGCATAACTTTATGTTTATATTTTATAAGGTTTTAATTAATTTTGTGATGATACTGTTTCAGGTCATCCATGGGTGTTGTTCTACACGGAATGTACCCTGAAGGCTGTAACTCCTGATGTCACTAACAAGATTGTAGCACCCAAAATTCCATGGGACAGAATTAGATCACATTGTGAGTCGTCAGCTTCAGATTCGTCGAGCCAGAGGTCGGAGGACCAGGATGAATGTGGCATAGTCGACGCACTGACAGCGGCAATAACACATGTTAGAATATCAGAGCCAAAAAGGACCCGGCTTTGCAGCCCCGGCATTCCCATACAGCAGGAGTGCTCCTCAAACTTAAAGAGCAACCTGTGCACGGCGTTCTGACATGACCCCAATGTATAGCTCCTTGTGTGTTGGTCTGATGTCAGTGATGGCTCGGCCTGCTGGTTGTCTCTGTGCTGAGGATAATAACTCGGGTTTTCCTGTCAGAGCAAGCAAGCGTTTGACATGGTGATGCTGTAGATTGCGGTGATGGCTGATGAACCCGACATGGTAGCTGATGCTGTAAATTTTGTAAATAGAATGATCCATGTAGCTAATTTATATCTTGAGAGTTGAGAATAATTTCAGTCTATGCTGGTAAACATAGTGTGCACCATCATCCTTGTTCCATTCTTTGTTTCTTCCTGTTCCTCCTAGACTATTGAGGATTAGATTTTTGCATCGATTTCCTGCATTTGATATTATTATTTTTTGTTAATAGATCTTTTTCGCTGTGAATGTATTTTCCAGAAGCTGTACTCTTAATCTGATATACTGACTTAAGATATTACACCAGAGAAAAAAAACAATATGGTAAATGCTAAGGTGGTGGAAAGAGAAAAAAGAGGCTTATCTTCTTTTCTTAATTATTACTACCTTCGTTTCATAATATAGTGTGTAGATTTCTTGAAACGTCAAATTTGGAAACCTTGACCAGGATATGTCAATTCCTCCCCTGGCTATAGCTAGGGTTTCTCTCGCCGCCATCTGAGAAATTTTGGCCTCCTCGTCTCTGACTGCCATCTTGGTGCTGAGTGGTGGGGGACCTTGGAATTTCAAGATCTCTATGTTTTTTGTAATGCCTAGTGATCATCATAGTTTTGTGAGAAAAAAAATTCTGTTCTTTTGGCAGTGCCATGAGGTTAGAGAATTTTATGTCCTTGCAGATTCAATTATTCGGATTTGATGAGTTTATGTTGTCGTGCCAAGCTTTTTTGTTACTTGATTCTTGGTGGAGGTGAAATTTTTCATCGACATCATGTGGAGATATAGTGACTCGACGGCCTGCACTTATACGGAATCATCGTCGGCCCAAGTACGTTCATGATCAAGGTTCCCCATCTGTTTAGATGGGCGACTCAAGGCGCTTTCAAAAATCATTATTGTTAATGTTAGTGCACGTGAAAGAGGGACAACGTCGGTGCTTCAGTTTAATTGTAGCCTTTTTATTGAAGTCTTTGGAGTATTTCTTTGAGCAGAGATTGCTACCATGAAGAAGGTCATAGGAGTTACTTTGCATTTTTTTGAATTTTAAGTCCAAATCAATGTATTTGTAATTGTTATGATCAATGAAGTTGCAGGTTTTTTAAAAAATGGGAACCTTGACCAAGTTTATTGAAAAAATTATTTTTATCTACAATATCAAAAATATAGAATATGAAACTACTTACAATGAATGTAATGATATATGCTTGACGTTATAGATGTAAATCTATTACTCTAAAAACTTGGTCAACCTTTTGAGATTTGACTTTTTTGAGAGAAATATAGATGTAAGAGCATCTCTAGCAGACCCCGCATCCGGCCGGCCCGCAAAACGCATTTGCAGTTCATGGAAAACGGCCTTTGCGGGCTAGTTCGAACGGCCGCAGATGCAGACCCCTAAACGGACCCGTATAAAAGGATATTCGCGGAATATATTTTTTACGGGTCGGCTTTTTGCGGGGTTTGCACGGGCACCGCCGTGTCGACCCGCAAATAGAAAACGCCCAATTCTCAAATTTGACATAGGTTCCCACAAACAAGTTCAAATTCAAACAACATAACACAGTTTACGCGCACATAAAAACTTCAGTTTAGTAGGACAAACACAAAAGAGGGTCTTGCAAAAGTGATGACCACGCCCGGCATCATCTTGGTCGATCTTCACTCCGCGCCATCGAATCCATCTTGAAGTTCATCGCCACCACCGAATCCACCTCCGGCGCTTGTTCCAACCCCCGCACCGAAATCATCGACATTGCCACCATATGGAGCAGAGAAAACATCTCCGACACTGTAACACGCACTGGACGACGCAACCATTCTCCTTTTCAAGATTTCTCTCCTTACTATATCATGCCATTCTTTGGTGAGGTCGTCCATGTCATTGCGGTTCATTGTCATGATCTTGTTCTCTTCGGCGATCAACTTGGACATGACTTTGTTTTCAGCGGCACGTGCTCTTCTCTCCTCAATGGCCGCTTTGCGTAGCCCCTCTTTCTTGAGCAATTGCCACTTTTCTTACTTCTCCTTTGACTTCTTCTCGGCCAACTCTTTCTTAATCTCCAACGACTTCAACAATATCAACTCATTTGATTGCACCATGGCATCAATCTTCCCCTTCAAGCTCGATGCTTCGTGCTCTCTCTTCATCTTCTCCTTAGTATTCTTGTCGCCATCGGGCTTGTTCAAATTTCTTGGGCCATCATCATCCTCATCTCCATCCATGTTTGTAAGTGAACCTCTCTTCGGTGGGGATTCTTTTTTGATCAACTTCCACTTCTCGCACTTTTTGAGCAAGTCCCAACAATGCTCTAGTTTGAAGAATTTGCCTTCTGAAGCTTCCATGTCTTTGTATCTATGTTGGGCAATTTTGTCCTACACAATGTGAACAAAGTGAAATGATGCAATCATTTCATATGATGCACAACTTGAACAAAGGCAAAACAAACTCACATAGTCGGATTCCACGGTTCCACTTGGAGGTGCATTGTGTACTTGCTCCAAGCAAGCTGCCCAACGGCTTCACATAGGCTTGATCACCTCCCAACGCCCTTGAAGCGACCAAAATGTGCGTGGAGTCCTATAGGGGTACTTTGCCATCATGCGGAAGTATTGATCTTCGATCCTTTGCCAATACCTCTTGGCGGTTTGAGAAGTACCCGTGCATGCATCAAGAGACACCGCACTCCATGCATTGATCAGAACTTGATCTTCCAAGATTGTGTAATTCTTCGGTCTCTGGCTTTTCCCAGTTTTTGTTTGCGATTGCTCATACACTTCCGCTTCGATCTCCTCCAATTCTTCCTCACAACCATGATCATCCACACCGCCCTACGTTTCATTGTAGTCGAATGCGGCGATAGAGGCTTCATCAATGTCAACGGCGTTGGTAAATGAAATATGCCCTAGAGGCAATAATAAAGTTGTTATTTATATTTGCTTATATCATGATAAATATTTATTATTCATGCTAGAATGTTATTAACCAGAAACTTAGTACATGTGTGGATACATAGACAAACAGAGTCTCCCTAGTATGCCTCTACTTAACTAGCTCGTTAATCAAAGATGGTTAAGTTTCCTAGCCATAGACATGTGTTGTCATTTGGTGAACGGGGTCACATCATTAGAGAATGATGTGATGGACAAGACCCATCCGTTAGCTTAGCATAATGATCATTTAGTTTTTCTGCTATTGCTTTCTTCATGACTTATACATGTTCCTCAGACTATGAGATTATGCAACTCCCGAATACCGGAGGAACACCTTGTGTGCTATCAAACGTCATAACGTAACTGGGTGATTATAAAGATGCTCTACAGGTGTCTCCAATGGTGTTTGTTGAGTTGGCATAGATCGAGATTAGGATTTGTCACTCCGTGTATCGGAGAGGTATCTCTGGGCCCTCTCAGTAATGCAAATCACTATGAGCCTTGCAAGCAATGTGACTAATGAGTTAGTCACGGGATGATGCATTATGGAACGAGTAGAGAGACTTGCCGATGACGAGATTTAACTAGGTATGATGATACCGACGATCGAATCTCGGGCAAGTAAAATACCGATGACAAAGGGAACAACGTATGTTGTTATGCGGTTTGACCGATAAAGATCTTCATAGAATATGTAGGAACCAATATGAGCATCCAGGTTCTACTATTGGTTATTGACCGGAGATATGTCTCGGTCATGTCTACATAGTTCTTGAACCCGTAGGGTCCGCACGCTTAATGATACGTCTCCAACATATCTATAATTTTTGATTGCTCCATGCTATTATATTATCTATTTTGGATGTTAATGAGCTTTATTTTACACATTTATATCATTTTTGGGACTAACCTATTAATTGGAGGCCCAGCCCAAATTATTGTTTTTGCTTGTTTCAGTGTTTCGCAGAAAAGGAATATCAAACGAAGTCCAAACGGAATGAAACCTTCGGGAACGTGATTTTTTCAACAAACGTGATCCAGGAGACTTGGAGTGGGCGTCAAGAAACAATCAATGAGGCCACGAGGCAGGGGGGCGCGCCTACCCCCTGGGCGCGCCCTCCACCCTCGTGGGCCCCTCGTTGCTCCACCGGCCTACTTCTTTCTCCTATATAAGTCCACGTACCCCGCAAACATCCAGGAGCACCACGAAAACCTAATTCCACCGCCGCAACCTTCTGTACCCAAGAGATCCCATCTTGGGGCCTTTTTTGGAGCTCTGTCGGAGGGGCATTGATCACGGAGGGCCTCTACATCAACTCCATGGCCTCTCCGGTGATGTGTGAGTAGTTTACTTCAGACCTTCGGGTCCATAGCTAGTAGCTAGATGGCTTCTTCTCTCTCTTTGGATCTCAATACAAAATTCTCCTCGATTCTCTTAGAGATCTATTCGATGCAATCTTGTTTTGTGGTGTGTTTGTCGAGATCCGATGAATTGTGGGTTTATGATCCAGATTATCTATGAACAATATTTGATTCTTCTCTGAATTCTTTTATGTATGATTGGTTTATCTTTGCAAGTCTCTTCGAATTATCAATTTGGTTTGGCCTACTAGATTGATCTTTCTTGCAATGGGAGAAGTGCTTAGCTTTGGGCTCAATCTTGCGGTGCTCGATCCCAGTGATAGTAGGGGAAGCGACACGTATTGTATTGTTGCCATCAAGGATAAAAAGATGGGGTTAATATCATATTGCATGAGTTTATCCCTCTACATCATGTCATCTTACTTAAGGCGTTACTCTGTTCTTATGAACTTAATGAAGGAAATATGCCCTAGAGGCAATAATAAAGTTATTATTTATTTCCTTATAATCATGATAAATGTTTATTATTCATGCTAGAATTGTATTAACCGGAAACATAATACATGTGTGAATACATAGACAAACAAAGTGTCACTAGTATGCCTCTACTTGACTAGCTCGTTAATCAAAGATGGTTATGTTTCCTAACCATGAACAATGAGTTGTTATTTGATTAACGGGATCACATCATTAAGAGAATAATCTGATTGACATGACCCATTCCATTAGCTTAGCACCCGATCGTTTAGTATGTTGCTATTGCTTTCTTCATGACTTATACATGTTCCTGTAACTATGAGATTATGCAACTCCCGTTTACCGGAGGAACACTTTGGGTACTACCAAACGTCACAACGTAACTGGGTGATTATAAAGGAGTACTACAGGTGTCTCCAAAGGTACATGTTGGGTTGGCGTATTTCGAGATTAGGTTTTGTCACTCCGATTGTCGGAGAGGTATCTCTGGGCCCTCTCGGTAATGCACATCACATAAGCCTTGCAAGCATTGCAACTAATGAGTTAGTTGCGAGATGATGTATTACAGAACGAGTAAAGAGACTTGCCGGTAACGAGATTGAACTAGGTATTGGATACCGACGATCGAATCTCGGGCAAGTAACATACCGATGACAAAGGGAACAACGTATGTTGTTATGCGGTCTGACCGATAAAGATCTTCGTAGAATATGTAGGAGCCAATATGGGCATCCAGGTCCCGCTATTGGTTATTGACCGGAGACGAGTCTCGGTCATGTCTACATTGTTCTCAAACCCGTAGGGTCCGCACGCTTAAGGTTACGATGACAGTTATATTATGAGTTTATGCATTTTGATGTACCGAAGGTTGTTCGGAGTCCCGGATGTGATCACGGACATGACGAGGAGTCTCGAAATGGTCGAGACGTAAAGATTGATATATTGGAAGCCTATGTTTGGATATCGGAAGTGTTCCGGGTGAAATCGGGATTTTACCGGAGTACCGGGAAGGTTACCGGAACCCCCCGGGAGCTAAATGGGCCATGATGGGCCTTAGTGGAAAATAGAAGAGGCAGCCCTACATGGGCTGCACGCCTCCCCCTTCCCCTAGTCCTATTAGGACTAGGAGAGGTGGCCGAACCCGTCTCTCTCTTTTCCCCCTCCGCGAATCCTATTCCAACTAGGATTGGGGGGGGGAATCCTACTCCCAGAGGGAGTAGGACTCTCCTGGCGCGCCACACCTTGGCCGGCCAGCCTCCCCCCCTCTAGTCCTTTATATACTGAGGCAGAGGCACCCTAGAACACACAAGTTGATCCACGTGATCTATTCCTTAGCCGTGTGCGGTGCCCCAGCCACCATATTCCTCGATAATACTGTAGCGGAGTTTAGGCGAAGCCCTGCTGCTGTAGTGCATCAAGATCGTCACCACGCCGTCGTGCTGATGGAATTCTTCCCCGACACTTTGCTGGATCGGAGTCCGGGGATCGTCATCGAGCTGAACGTGTGCTCGAACTCGGAGGTGCCGTAGTTTCGGTGCTTGATCGGTTGGATCGCGAAGATGTACGACTACTTCCTCTACGCTGTGTCAACGCTTCCGCAGTCGGTCTGCGTGGGTACGTAGACAGCACTCTTCCCTCTCGTTGCTATGCATCACCATGATCTTGCGTGTGCGTAGGAAATTTTTTGAAATTACTACGAAACCCAACACTTAATACTCTAGATGCATGCTGGATAGCGGTCGATGTGTGGAGTAATAGTAGTAGATGCAGGTAGGAGTCGGTCTACTTTTCTCGAACGTGATGCCTATATACATGATCATGCCTAGATATTCTCATAATTATTCGCTTTTCTATCAATTGCTCGACAGAAAGAAGCCACTAGTGAAACCTATGGCCCCCGGGTCTATTTTCCATCATACAAGTTTCCAATCTATTTTATTTTGCAATCTTTACTTTCAATCTATATCATAAAAATACCAAAAATATTCATCTTATTATTATTATCTCTATCAGATCTCACTCTTGCAAGTGGCCGTGAAGGGATTGACAACCCCTTTATCGCGTTGGTTGCGAGGTTCTTATTTTTTTGTGTAGGTACAAGGTGACTTGCGCGTGGTCTCCTACTGGATTGATACCTTGGTTCTCGAAAATTGAGGGAAATACTTGTGTTGCTTTACTGCATCACCCTTCCCTCTTCAAGGGAAAACCAACGCAGTGCCCAAGAGGTAGCAAGAAGGATTTCTGGCGCCGTTGCCGGGTAGATCTACGCCAAGTCAAGACAAACCAAGTAACCATCACAACTCTTATCCTTCGCATTACATTATTTGCCATTTGCCTCTCGTTTTCCTCTCCCCAACTTCACCCTTGCCGTTTTATTCACCCACTTTTCCTTTCGTCCTCTCTTTCCGTTCGCCTCTTTTTCCTTCCCGCCTTCTGTGTGCTCGTTCTTTTTGCAATCTCTTGCCATCATGTCTGAAACTGGGGAGGTTATCATTGGTAAGGATAGTAATATGGAAAACTTTGATGCTATTGATGATCCTCTTGAAAATCCCACTATTTTGCACACTAAAAAGTTTCGCATTGGTAGCGGTAATATTATTGGGAAGGGAATTATCCAAGATTTCTTTACTTGTGTCGGTGCTTTGCCTACCATGAGTGGATCTATTCTTCATAAAACTAGTAGCCTCGCAGATGCTATATCTTTGCTCATAGTTGAACTTGAAAGACAATTTTTACATATGCACCCTTCCATACAAAGGATTTTCCTAGAATTTTCTAATATTGAGCATTCTTCTGTTAAGCAAGCCGCTACCATCTTTTTAGCTCATGAGTTCAGATTTATAATAAAAGAAGCAATGAAATTTTTGCGCATTATAGGGTGGATGATGGCCGTCCTCCCATAGAAGCGATCATTTTCTATCAAGAAGACATTATGCGTTTACGATCGTTAGATCATGTTGCTTTTAATGAAAACCTTAGACGCTCTTGTTAATAGGATCTCTGAACTTAATGATAATTTTGCCATCCAGAACAATGGGCTAGGTTTTCCCCTTGAACAAAGGCTCATGACTTTTTGCCAAAAGAATGCTTATAATGATGAATTGATTGTGCAATATGAGGGGCCAAAGGAGGAACCAATACCTCCCGAGCTTGATCTTGGAGACTTTTGTCCCATTAAATTTAGGCCTTTTGATTACTTTTGCTTGCCACAAAGAAAACTTGCTACTGAACATAGGGGGTATGAGATGAGTTTCCGTGATTTACCTTATCATTATCACGGCAATACCTAGATCTATCTTCGCTTTTATGCCTAGCTAGGGGCATTAAACGATACCGCTTGTTGGGAGGCAACCCAATTTTATTTCTATTCCTTGATTTTTGCTCCTTTTTAGTAATAGATAATTTATCTAGCCTCTGTTTTGGTTGTGTTTTTTGCATTTAATTAGTGTTTGTGCCAAGTAGAACCGTTGGGAAGACTTGGGGAAAGTCTTTTTGATCTTGCTGTAAAAAACAAAAACTTTAGCGCTCACGAGAATTGCTGCCATTTTTATTTGGAAAGTGATATTTAGTTAATTATTTTTGCAGATGATTAATAGATAAATTCCTCACGTCCAGCAATTTATTTTAGAATTTTTGGGGTTCCAGAAGTTTGCGTTAGCTACAGATTACTACAGACTGTTCTGTTTTTGACAGATTCTGTTTTTCGTGTGTTGTTTGCTTATTTTGATGAATCTATGGCTAGTAAAGGAGTTTATAAACCATAGAAAAGTTGGAATACAGTAGTTTTAACACCAATATAAATTAAGAATGAGTTCATTACAGTACCTTGAAGTGGTGTTTTGTTTTCTTTCGCTAACGGAGCTCACGAGATTTTCTATTTTGAGTTTTGTGTTGTGAAGTTTCCAAGTTTTGGGTTAAGTTTTGATGGATTATGGAACAAGGAGCGGCAAGAGCCTAAGCATGGGGATGCCCATGGCACCCCAAGGTAAAATTCAAGGACACCCAAAAGCCTAAGCTTGGGGATGCCCCGGAAGGCATCCCCTCTTTCGTCTTTGTCTATCGGTAACTTTACTTGGAGCTATATTTTTATTCACCACATGATATGTGTTTTGCTTGGAGCATCTTGTATGATTTGAGTCTTTGATTTTTAGTTTACCACAATCATCCTTGCTGTACACACCTTTTGAGAGAGACTCACATGATTTGAAAATTATTAGAATACTCTATGTGCTTCACTTATATCTCTTAGAGCACGGCGGTGGTTTTATTTTATAGAAATAATTGATCTCTCATGCTTCACTTATATTATTTTGAGAGTCCTTTAGAACAACATGGAAATTTTCTTTTAGGAATAATATAAAAACTTTCATAGAAGTGCATTGAATACTATGAGAAGTTTGATATTTGATAATTGTTTTGAGATATGGAGATGGTGATATTAGAGTCATGCTAGTTGAGTAGTTGTGAATTTTAGGAATACTTGTGTTGAATTTTGTGATTCCCATAGCATGCACGTATGGTAAACCGTTATGTGACGAAGTCGGAGCATGATTTATTTATTGATTGTCTTCCTTATGAGTGGCGGTCGGGGACGAGCGATGGTCTTTTCCTACCAATCTATCCCCCTAGGAGCATGCACGTAATACTTTGTTTCGATAACTAATAGATTTTTGCAATAAGTATGTGAGTTCTTTATGACTAATGTTGAGTCCATGGATTATACACACTCTCACCCTTCCACCATTGCCAGCCTCTCTAGTATCGCGCAACTTTCGCCGGTACCATAAACCCACCATATACCTTCCTCAAAACAGCCACCATACCTACTGTCGGTGTCAAAACCGGCGGATCTCGGGTATGGGGTCCCGAACTGTGCGTCTAAGGCGGATGGTAACAAGAGGCGGGGGACACGATGTTTACCCAGGTTCGGGCCCTCTCGATGGAGGTAATACCCTACTTCCTGCTTGATTGATCTTGATGTAACGCCCTCAATGCGGCTATATCTCCTACGTGTTGAAGCATGACTTAGAGGCATAACCGCATTGAAAGCAATGTCGCAAGTGAGGTAATCCTCACAACAACCCATGTAAATAAATAAAGGGGAAAGGTACATAGTTGGCTTACACTCGCCACGTCACACAAATACATAAATAAGTCATTACATTCATCCAATTCACTCATGGTCCGACTACGGTACCAAAATAAAGATCAACCCCCAAATGCGACAAAAACCCCGATCTCCCCAACTGGGCACCACTACTGATCATCTGGGAAAGACACATAGTAACGACGAGAGTCTTCATCGAACTCCCACTTGAGCTCGGTCATGTCATCTCGAACGGTATCATCGGTCCCTGCATCTGGTTTTGGAAGTAAACTGTGAGTCACGGGGACTCAGCAATCTCGCACCCTCGTGATCAAGACTATTTAAGCTTATAGGTAAGGTAAGGTATGATGTGGAGTTGCAGCAAGCGACTAGAATATATGGTGGCTAACATATTCGAAAAAGAGAGCGAGAAGAGGAGGCAAAAGCACGGTCGAACAACTATGATCAAGAAGTGATCCTAGAACAACCTACGGCAAGCATTACTCCAACACCGTGTTCACTTCCCGGACTCCGCCGAGAAGAGACCATCACTGTTACACACGCAGTTGATGCATTTTAATTAAGTTAAGTTTCATGTTATCTACAACCGGACATTAACAAATTCCCATCTGCCCATAACCGCAGGCACGGCTTTCAAAAGTTCAAATCCCTGCAGGGGAGTCCCATCTTAGCCCATCACAAGCTCTCACGGTCAACGAAGGATATTCCTTCTTCCAAGACAATCCGATCAGACTCGGCATCCCGGTTACAAGACATCCTCGACAATGGTAAAACTAAACCCGCAACACCGCCCGAATGTGCCGACAAATCCCGATAGGAGCTGCACATATCTCGTTCTCAGGGCACACTCAGATGAGCCAGACGTCGGGTAGGCCAGCCCAGAGTTGCCCCTGGTAGCCTCGGACATCGCTTAGTTGGACCAACACTTAGAGAAGCACTGGCCCGGGAGGGGGGGTTAAAATAAAGATGACCCTTGAGTCCGCGAAACCCAAGGGAAAAAGGCTAGGTGGAGAAAGGTAAAACCAAAGTTGGGTATTGCTGGAAGAGTTTTATTCAAGGCGAACTGTCAAGGGGTTTCCATTATAACCCAATCGTGTAAGGAACGCAAAATCCGGGAACATAACACCGATATGACGGAAACTAGGGCGGCAAGAGTGGAACAAAACACTAGGCATAAGGCCGAGCCTTCCACCCTTTACCAAGTATATATGTGCATTCAGCTAAACAAGATAATATTGTGATATCCCAACAATAAACAATGTTCCAACAAGGAACGATCTCCAAGCTTCACCTGCAACTAGCAACGCTATAAGAGAGGCTGAGCAAAGCGGTAACATAGCCAAACAATGGTTTGCTAGGACATGGTGGGTTAGAGGCTGGTCATGGCAATATGGGAGGCATGATAAGAAAGTGGTAGGTATCGTAAGATAGGCATAGCAAAAGAGCGAGCATCTAGCAAGCAAAGATAGAAGTGATTTCGAGGGTATGGTCATCTTGCCTACAAAGTACTTAGAGTTGCCTTGATCCTCGTAGGCGAACTCAATGGGCTCCTCGTTCACGAACTCATCTTCCGGCTCTACCCAAACAAGAACAACAAGCAAGAGGAACACAATCAACCACGTGCAATGCTCAAACAACATGATGCAAACATGGTATGATATGCGGGATGCGGTATGTGATGCATATGCAAGATTTGGAAAGGAATGATTGAACCTGGCCTCAACTTGGAAATCCAAGAGTGCCACTGGGATTTCGGTTGAAATCGATATAAAGATCAGCGGAATCGGATGCACGGTTTGGAAATGACAAGCAAAACAAATATGACACCGGTCTGCGATAATCAGCAAGTAGCCATCTAAATGCATCAAGATAAATATGCTACGGCACTCAATCATGACAACAAAATACATGGCAGGGATCCACTCATAATGCTTGACAAAAGATGAACACTGATCTATGGCTAATTCATCCATTAACAGGTTCAAACAAGCATGACAAAAGTGCAAATGATAACAAGTTTCAGACTTGGTGAAATTAACACAAGTCTGGAATTTATCATCAGCAAGCACACTTTAGAGCATGAAAACTACATGCTACAGGAACATAACATGGCAAAGAAAGGCATGGCATGAAGCTACTCTAAGCATATAACAAAAGTCCCTTAGTGACCTTGAGCCAAAAGGGATCAGAAAATAAAATTGCAAGCATGTGAACATAGCAAAAACATAAACAGATTCAGACTTAGTGAAAAACTGGAGCATGCAAAACAGTTAACAAGTATGCATGTAACGAGCTCGATGCACTCACTACGAGGCATGGCACGAAAAAATAAGCATACACCCATCAAGAAGACATGGCATAGAAGCTAGACATGACAAGAACAACAACATATCATGCACGGATCAATGGCAACATCCTCGGCAAAATCGCTAAACATGCCAACAATCTGCCAGGATCATTTTATAGCAAAAGTAGAGCTCGACTGACTCAAGCTAGGGTGCTCCATAAATGCAAACAAAGACATGGATGAATAGAACACCACAATATTAACAAAACATCCTTACTGATCATCCTCTAAAGAGGCACGGATCACTAGGAAACAACATGAACATATGACATAACAACAAAATCAGGACAAGCACTTAGTGAAATTCTAAGTCCCTGAAATTAGCATCAACGATTACGCTACTTTGCGTGCTTGTGCTAGTAACCACAAATATCACAAAAATACATGGCATACACCCCTGTAAAGATGGCATGGCATTCTACAAAAAACATGTAGAGCTGAGGATCATAGCATGCACACATTAATCATGGCAAAAATAACAAAAGTCCATTTGCTGAAACAGATCTGACATATTCCTCACATAGCGCTCTTCCAACAGCATTTCGGGCATCAAGATGAGCTCAAATGAAAACAATGCAATGGGATGAAATGATGTACTCGTCGAGGGGAACATTTTGATATGCTACACGCACGAATTGGAGCTACGAATGCAGAGTTATGGCATATGGAAGAATGCAAAAAAACTAGGGTTTTGGGAGGAAAAAGTCAACCATGTCTGGATCTGGATATGGAGGTACTATAGCTGTGCATGGATCACGAGGTTCGCCGAAGAGTCGCTGGACTTGCCGTTCCGAGGAGGAGGAAGGAGAGGGGCCGGGCGGCGCGGCGCCTGCGGAGGAGGACGGCGGCGAGGTCGATGCGGTGCGGGGCGGCCGGGCCAGGTTGAGGCGGCGGCGGAGCGGCGGGCGTCAGCGTCGAGGCGGCGCGGTGGCTCGCCGGCGGCGCGGTGGCTCGCCGGCGGCGCGGCGGAGCGGCGGGTGCCGGACCGCGGGAAGAAAGGCGGCGGGGTCGGCGAGAGGAGGCGCGGCGGCGATGGGCTCGGGGGGCCGCGCGCGGGCTCTCCCGGGCCGGCGGCGGTGAGATGCGGCCGTGCCAGTGGGGGCGCGCCATGTGGCGGAGGCGGAGCAACCCGGACATGTCCGTCGGCGGAAAAAGTGTCCGGCGGCGCGGGGAGCTAAATTTTTAGGGTTTCACCCGGATTTGGAAAGTAGGGATCTATATATAGGGGTAGGAGGAGCTAGGAAGCTCCAAATGAGGTGCGGTTTTCGGCCACGCGATCGTGATCAAACGATCTAGATGATGGACGGTTTTTGGTGGGTTTTGGGGCCAAATTGGAGGGGTTTGGGCTGCAACATGCACGAGGCCTTTTCGGTCCCTCGGCTAACTGTTGGAGTATCAAACGAAGTCCAAATGGTACGAAACTTGACAGGCGGTCTACCGGTAGTAAACCAAGGCCACACGACAAGTCTCGGTCCAATCCGAAAACGTTTAATACCCACACACGAAAAGAGGTAGAAAGGACCACCGAAGAACATAGGAGCGCCGGAATGCAAAACGGACAACGGGGAAAATGCTCGGATGCATGAGACGAACACGTATGCAAATGCAATGCACATGATGACATGATATGAGAAGCATGACAAAGACAAAACACACGGAGACAAAAACCCGACAACGAGGAAATAAAATAACTTAGTGCCGGAAACGACAAGAGTTAGAGTACAGATAAGGTAAATTACATCCGGGGTGTTACAACACTCCACCACTACGAAAGGATCTCGTCCCGAGATCTAGGACTGGAAAAAAACTCGGGGTACTCAGAACGGAGGTGATCCTCGCGTTCCCAGGTGGCTTCATGGTCGGAATGGTGTGACCACTTGACTTTGAGGAATTTGATTGACTTGTTGCGAGTCTTGCGCTCAGTTTCTTCAAGAATAGCAACTGGGTGCTCACGATAAGAAAGGTCTTCTTGGAGATCAATGTCTTCGAAGTTGACGGTGCGGTCAGGAGTCTTGAAGCACTTGCGGAGTTGAGACACGTCGAACACGTCGTGCACATTTGCAAAGTTGGAGGGAAGCTCAAGTTGATAGGCGAGATCGCCTCTCTTGCTGACGATCTTGAAAGGACCCACATATCTAGAGGAAAGCTTCCCTTTGATACCGAAGCGACGAGTATCTTTCATTGGAGAGAAGCGGAGGTAAACATGGTCTCCGATCTCGAAAGCCAAATCACGATGCTTGCTATCATAGTAGCTCTTCTGGCGCGATTGCGCGGCTTTGAGGTTATCACGAATGACTTTGCAAATCTCTTCTGCCTCTGTGATCAAGTCATTTCCAAGGAGTTGACGTTCACCAGTCTCTGACCAGTTAAGAGGAGTACGACACTTCTTGCCATAGAGAATTTCAAATGGGGCCTTGCCCGAACTCGCTTGAAAGCTGTTGTTGTAGGAGAACTCGGCATATGGAAGGCAATCTTCCCACTTCATACCGAAAGAGATAACACAAGACCTGAGCATAACTTCAAGAATCTAATTGACACGCTCGACTTGGCCACTGGTTTGGGGATGAAAAGCTGTGCTGAAACGGATGTTGGTGCCCATGGCCTTCTGAAAAAGAATCCCAAAACTTGGAGGTGAATATGCTGCCACGATCTGAAGAGATCAACTACGGAATGCCGTGCAGAGAGACAATCCGAGAGGTATATAGCTCTGCCAATTGAGCTGCTGTGATGGATTCTTTGATAGGAAGGAAATGAGCCACTTTAGTGAGTTTGTCGATGACAACGAATATAGCATCATTGCCACGCTTGGACTTTGGAAATCCAGTCACGAAGTCCATCTCAATATGGTCAAACTTCCATTCTGGAATGGCAAGAGGTTGGAGGAGACCAGCTGGTCGTTGGTGTTCTGCCTTCACTCTTCTGCAGACATCACATTCATTCACGAACTGAGCAATCTCACACTTCATTCGAGTCCACCAATACGACTGCTTGAGGTCATGGTACATCTTTGTACTTCCAGGGTGAATAGAGAGGAGTGAATTGTGAGCCTCGTTCATAATGACTTTACGAAGGTCACCTTTAGGCACAGCAATGCGATCCTCGAAGAATAGAGTATCCTTGTCATCAAGGCGATAGCACTTGTACTTGGGTTGACTCTTGGCAATCCCAATCTTCACCTTCTTCACCATAGCATCAAGAAGTTAAGCCTCGCGAATCTGATCTTCCAAAGTAGGAGAGACTTGGAGGTTGGCGAGAAAACCTTGAGGAACAACTTGCAGATTGAGTTTGCAGAAAGCTTCACAAAGCTCGGGTTGGTAAGGCTTGAGAATAAAACTGTTGCAGTAAGCCTTCCTGCTCAAAGCGTCAGCAGTTACATTGGCCTTTCCTAGAGTATATTCGATACTCGGATTATACTCTTGAATCATTTTGACCCAACGAGTTTGTCTGAGGTTAAGATTAGGCTGAGTGAAGATGTACTTGAGACTCTTGTGGTCAGTGAAGATTTCCACTTTTCTTCCCAATAAGAGATGTCTCCAAGTCAAAAGAGCATGAACAACTGCCGCCAACTTGAGGTCATGAGTGGGGTAGTTCTTTTCATTGGGCTTCAACTGGCGAGAAGTATAGGCCACAACTTTCTTCTCTTGCATCAACACTGCACCAAGACCTTGAAGAGAGGCATCACAGAAGACCTCGAACGGTTTGGATTCATCAGGAGGAGTCAGAACTGGAGCAGTGACTAATTTCTCTTTCAGGGTGTTGAAAGCGATGTCACATTCAGGAGACCAAACGTACTTGACGTGCTTCTAGAGAAGGTTGGAAAGCGGCTTCACAATCTTTGAGAAGTTCTCGACGAACCTTCGACAATAGCTTGCGAGACCAAGGAAACTGCGGAGGTGCTTCACGTTCTAAGGTGGTTCCCAATTCACAATTGTAGACACCTTCTCAGGATTCACCGCTATGCCCTTGGCAGAGATGATATGTCCAAGGTAGAGAACCTCATCGAGCCAAAACTCGCACTTTGAAAACTTGGCATAGAACTGATGTTCTCTTAGCTTATCCAGCACCAAACGCAAGTGCTTGGCATGATCTTCCTTGTTCTTGGAAAAGACCAAAATGTCATCGAGGTAGACCAAGATGAAGTCATTAGTGTAGGGGTTGAAGATGAAGTTCATCATGCGAGAGAAAGTCGGAGGAGCGTTGACGAGGCCAAAAGACATGACAGTGTATTCATATGAACCATAGCTTATTCTGAATTCTGTCTTGGGGATATCTTGCTCACGAATGCAAATCTGGTGATAGCCCATACGGAGATCAAGCTTGGAGAATACTTGAGCACCTTTGAGTTGTTCAAACAGATCGTTGATGTTGGGAAGTGGATACTTGTTCTTTATAGTCTTCTTGTTCAATGGACGGTAGTCGACACAAAGTCGGTCCGTTCCATCCTTCTTCTTCACAAAAAGAACTCCACAACCCCTCGGAGAAGAACTAGGTCGGATGAGACCCATACACTCTTGTTCATCGAGTTGCTTCTTCAGCTCCTTCAACTCTTTAGGTCCAAGCTTGTAAGGACGTTTGCAAACAGGTTCCGTGCCAGGCTCAATATCAATGACGAATTCAAGTTGTCGGTGCGGAGGCATTCCTGGTAGCTCTTCTGGAAAGACGTCTTGATATTCACAAATGACTGGAATTTGCGAGATGGCCTCCATCTCATCCTTCTCATTGAGAGAAAACAGACGAATGGTATCATCCCTTGCGGCAAAGACAATTACATCCTCAGACGAATGGAATTTGCGAGATGGCCTCCATCTCATCCTTCTCAAGCACACTTTAGAGCATGAAAACTACATGCTACAGGAACATATCATGGCAAAGAAAGGCATGGCATGAAGCTACTCTAAGCATATAACAAAAGTCCCTTAGTGACCTTGAGCCAAAAGGGATCAGAAAATACAATTGAAAGCATGTGAACATAGCAAAAACATAAACAGATTCAGACTTAGTGAAAAACTGGAGCATGCAAAACAGTTAACAAGTAGGCATGTATACGAGCTCGATGCACTCACTACGAGGCATGTCATGACAAACTAAGCATACACCCATCAAGAAGATATGGCATAGAAGCTAGACATGGCAATAACAACAACATAGCATGCACGGATCAATAGCAACATCCTCGACAAAATCGCTAAACATGTCAACTATCTGCCAGGATCATTTTATAGCAAAAGTAGAGATCGATTTACTCAAGCTAGCTTGCTCCATAAATGCAAACAAAGACATGGATGGATAGAGCACCACAATATTAACAAAACATCCTTACTGATCATCCTCTAAAGAGGCACGGATCACTAGGAAACAACATGAACATATGGCATAACAACAAAATCAGGACAAGGACTTAGTGAAATTCTAAGTCCCTGAAATCAGCATCAACGATTACGCTACTTTGCGTGCTTGTGATAGTCACCACAAATATCACAAAAATACATGCCATACACCCCTGTAAAGATGGCATGGCAATCTACAAAACACATGTAGAGCTCAGGATCATAGCATGCACACATTAATCATGGCAAAAATGACAAAAGTCCATTTGCTGAAACAGATCTGACATATTCCTCACATAGCCCTCTTCCAACAGAATTTCGGGCATCAAGATGAGCTCAAATTAAAACAATGCAATGAGATGAAATGATGTACTCGTCGATACGAACATTTTGATATGCTATACGCACGAATCGGAGCTACGAATGGAGAGTTATGGCATGTGGAAGAATGCAAACAAAACTAGGGTTTCAGGAGGAAAAAGTCAACCACGTCTGGATCAGGATCTGGAGGTACTGTAGCTGTGCGCGGATCACGAGGTTCGCCGGAGAGTCGCCGGACTTGCCGTTCCAAGGAGGAGGAAGGAGAGGGGTCGGGCGGCGCAGCGCCTGCGGAGGAGGACGTCGGCGAGGTCGATGGAGCGCAGGGCGGCCGGACCGGGTCGAGGCGGCGGCGGAGTGACGGGCGCCGGCGTCGAGGCGGAGATGAGGCGGCGCGGCGGAGCGGCGGGCGCCGGACCGCGGGAAGAAAGGCGGCGGGGTCGGCGAGAGGAGGCGCGGCGGCGATGGGCTCGGGGGGCCGCGCGCGGGCTCTCCAGGGCCGGCGGCGGTGAGATGCGGCCGGGCCAGTGGGGGCGCGCCACATGGCAGCGGCGGAGCAACCTGGGCGCGTCCGGCAGCGGAAAAAGTGTCCGGCGGCCCGGGGAGCTAAATTTTTAGGGTTTCGCCCGGATTTGGAAAGTAGGGATCTATATATAGGGGTAGGAGGAGCTAGGAAGCTCCAAATGAGGTGCGGTTTTCGGCCACGCGATCGTGATCGAACGCTCTAGATGATGGAGGGGTATTTGGTGGGTTTTGGGCCAAATTGGAGGGGGTGTTGGGCTGCAACACGCACGAGGCCTTTTCGGTCCCTCGGTTAACCGTTAGAGTATCAAACGAAGTCCAAATGGTACGAAACTTTACAGGCGGTCTACCGGTAGTAAACTTTGTCCAATCCGAAAACGTTTAATACCCACACACGAAAAGAGGTAGAAAGGACCACCAAAGAACATAGGAGCGCCGGAATGCAAAACGGACAACGGGGAAAATGCTCGGATGATGAGACGAACACGTATGCAAATGCAATGCACATGATGACATGATATGAGAAGCATGACAAAGACAAAACACACGGAGACAAAAACCCGACAACGAGGAAATAAAATAACTTAGTGCCGGAAATGGCAAGAGTTGGAGTAGAGATAAGGTAAATTACATCCGGGGTGTTACACTTGATGATATGAGTATTACAAGAGTTGATCTGCCACAAGATCGTAGAGGCTAAACCCTAGAAGCTAGCCTATGATATGATTGTTGTTGTCCTACGGACTAAACCCGCTGGTTTATATAGACACCGGAGGGGGCTAGGGTTACACAGAGTCGGTTACAAGGGAGAAGATCTACATATCTGTATTGCCAAGCTTGCCTTCCACGCCAAGGAGAGTCCCATCCGGACACGGGATGAAGTCTTCAATCTTGTATCTTCATAGTCCAACAGTCCGGCCAAAGGACATAGTCCGGCTGTCCAGAGACCCCCTAATCCAGGACTCCCTCAGTAGCCCCTGAACCAGACTTCAATGACGATGAGTCCGGCGCACAGATTTTTCTTCGGCATTGCAAGGCGGGTTCCTCCTCCGAATACTCCATAGAAGATCTTGAACACAAGGATAGTGTCCGACTCTGCAAAATAAGTTCCACTTACCACCGTAGAGAGAATAATATTTCCACAAATCTAATCTGCTGACACGTTTAGCAACATGACATCATGTCATGGCCCGGTCATTATTCGAACCATTTTTCTCAACCAGCACTGCACATATCGCGAGGCGGTTTTCTTGACACGTCTTGTCGAAGCAGAGATTGTGTCCCCTTATCACGGGATTCTCATCAATACGGATGTGGGTAACCCAATCGTGCCCGTTGGTATGACTCCTCGATTTTAGGCAAGTCCCAAACGGCCATGAGGAGGACGCTTGATATTCACCCTCTTTATAAAGAGGCCAAGGCCTATCCTTTTTCCCCTCTCGTACTCAATCGAATCCTTCCCCCACCTCGAGTTCCAACACCCAAGGCTCGGGTCAGGCGCTTCGGACCTTTAACCATGTCTGGATCCAACCTTCAAGGTCGGTGCATGCCTTCCTCTGTCACAGAGGAAGACATCAAGAAGCTAAGAGAGGCCAGGTATTTGACCGGCGAAATCTTGCACAGGCTTCCTGCTCGAGGGCAGGTCATTCCCACTCCCGAACTTGGCGAGAGCGTTGTATTCATCTCTCACTTCCTCCGAGGGCTAGGCCTCGCTCTGGATCCCTTTGTTAGGGGGCTCATGTTCTATTATGGGCTGGATTTCCATGACCTGGCCCCGGATTCCCTCCTTCGCATCTCATCGTTCATCGTCGTGTGTGAGGCCTTCCTCCACATTACCCCACACTTCGGCCTATGGCTCAAGACTTTCAATGTGAAGCCGAAGATGATCGAGGGGCGACACGCAGAGTGCGGAGGTGCCATAATAAGCAACATCACTGATGTTCCATGGCCAGAGGGTTCCTTCCCAGAGGTGTCCAGTTTATGGCAATGGGAGTGGTTTTATATCACAGCTCCCCGGGGTACCAAGTGGGTAGCTGCCCCTGCCTTTCGTTCGGGCCCCCCACCACAACTGACGTCATGGATCAATAAGGGGCTGGACTGGGGGCCATTAAATGATGTGCCGATATTGCAGAGTCGCATCCGAGATCTCCTCGAGAGAGATGTCAGCGTGGCCACGGTAATGCAAGTCATGCTAGTTCGTGGATCGTATGTGGGAGTTCAACCCGGAAGGATCGCGAACTATTCAGCACTTCCTCGGCATGACGCTCGAAGAGATGTACAAATTGTTCTTCGGACCACAAATAAGGTGTCCGGACACCATCGAGGATGCGGGCCTGAGCTGCAATCGTCCAGATACCCAAGTAAGTAATCCCGTGGCCGAACACGTTGTTTTTTTATTTATCACAACATCATTCTGAAAGGTCGCTCTTTGACCAGGACTGGGTAACAAAGGCGAAGATGATCAGGTCAGCCCCCCTTCCCGAAGGCTAAGCAGATCCAGTACTGGCCAGAATGCTCGAGCCGGCGCCTTATCAGGCGCCCTCAGGGGAAGATAAAGGGGGGGAATAAAGAGGCTGAAAGCGGGCCTCACTCATTATTCATCCAAACCAGGGGAATTAGCGCCTCCGTGAAGGAGGGTAATTGGGGAGAAGAGTCTGAAATTCCCTCTCCCCAAGGAAGGAAGAGGACCACCTCTGAAGACCCGGAAACAAAGGGTTCCAAACGGGGGAAGAAATCTTCGCCAGAGGGTCCTACCTCGGAAGGTACCCTTGACGCACAGTGCTCGCGAGGGGGTCAGCCCTCCACCGAGCTGTAAGTAAACAAAAGGCACTAAATAATAAAAATGTCCTGCTTTACTTCTAAGGACAATAACCGAAGCATATATCTTGTAGTTCGGATCGTAGCCCTTCTCGACAGAGTTCGTCTTCGGGGGATCTTCTTCCGGAGATGATGGAGAGCAAAACACCTCCCCATGCCTCCCCGCCTCATGATGCAGGCGACCCTGAGGTGTCGTCACGGAGGATTTCTCCTGATCCGCCGAGGCCAGAGGTAATTCTTCGGCCACCCGAAGTCCTCAGTATTCGGCTCCTAAAGAGAGCAACAGAAAGAGTCCGGAACCATCTGGTGTGCGATCGGACACACTGAAGGATCTTCTAGAGCAAGCGGCTATCTCAGAAGCGCATCATATGCTAATGGGTACGGTGGTTCAGAGGATTTCATCCGCCGAAAGTGGGTTGCATGAAGCTTTTATGAGTCTGCTGAAAGGCTTTGAGGTACGTGAAATAGTGTATGTTTTTGACAGTACCGCACACGTTAGGTGTGCCCTATGCAGATAGTAGCCCCTGAGACTCTGGTTGCCGTTGAGAACGGCGGCAAACATAGGATCATAGTCCCAGGTAATAATCAGGCCGCCTTCATGTGTAGGTGGCTGAAGGTCCGGTGGCTAGCCAGACTGGTGAGTTTGCCAAGCTGAAGCGGCAACTTGATGCGGCAGATGCCGACATCATGCTTGTCAACAAGCGGCTCAATGAGGCACAAGGTATGTGATTTCTCCGGTGATCAACACATAGTAAGAGGAGCATGATGCTAGTATCTTTAATATGTTGTGACTACATATGGAGCTGCCGCCGTGGAGACCCTTCGGGCGGAACTTGCCCGAGCCAAGGAACAAGCCAGGAATAGTGATGCGGCCGCTCTAAAGGCGGTCAAAGAGCTGAGGGCCGAACAGGCTGCGCATTGCCAAAGCAAGGAAAAAATAGCCAAGATGGCCGTTGAGTTGAAAGATGTCGCCGACCTTTACCAGCTTCTTGAAAAAGAAAGCCGAGCGAAGGCGACGGACCTGGAGAAGGCCATGGTAGCAGCCAAGGAAGCCCGCTCTAAAATCAGAGCGGCGAAGGAGGAGCTGCGTCAAGCTGGAGATATCGCGGCTGGGAAGCCCTTTTTTGTTGCGGACGAAGTTCGGAGATCCAAAGTATGCCCCTCTTGATAAACTATGGAGTTCTGCAGACGCATACGTGGATTTGGCAGCCAGTGTTGCTGATGCGTCTGAGTACTTCAAGGATCAAAAAGATCGTGAAGTGGAAAGGCTATTCTGGTCACAGTTCCATGTTCCAGTGCGTCCGCTGCTATTGAATGAGCGAATGTCCGAGTGGGCCGAGCTCCATAGGTTGTCCGGGCTTGCCATGAGGTCTGTTGTGGATCATCTGTGGCTGGAAGGGCCAAGGCCGAATAGTTATTTTAGTTTAGTGCAACAGTTCCTTGGTGTTGTGTCGCACATCGACGCTATGAAGAGGTCGGCGTGCATAGAGGGTGCGTGTATGGCACTTGCCCGTGTCAAGACATACTGGGCAGAGATGGAGGCCACCGCTATTGCAACCCAGAGTTCGGCCGTAGGCCGAGTATCTGCCGAGCACTACTTTGAAGAATTCCTTGAAGGCGCTCGTTCAATAGAGGCTCAGTGCTCGAAGAATATTATGTTCTAGTGACATGTATTCCCATTGTAAAAACAATGTTTTATTGAATTATAAAGGCTGTGTTTATACTTTTGCCTTAAAGTATTATGATGCCTCTTGTGCGGCCGTTTATGTATATATGTATATAACCTGAAAGTTTGCAGTCGTCGGCTTCAGCCCCCACGCATATAATGCAGGGGTGTTCGCAAAAAACACGTATTCACACTTGATCCAACGTCTTGGTCCATTAAGGAGGTGATAGCACAGCGAACGAGGCAATCGGACTATATTGATTTAACACTTTCACTTAGCCATAGGAGTTTGACGGTGGGGCTACTATATAGCCCATGGTACCTCCGCGCTCGTCCGAATACGGTGCGTGTACGTACATGACCGGGAAACGGCCCTTCGTTAATGCGGAGGAATCCCAAAAATTTCATGAAGTCATCGAGCGGTTGACCAGTCTCGTGCTTTATCATGACAGTCAGTTTTCGGCTTTCTCTACTGAGGTGCTCATCCGGATGAACCAGGGAACAATCGCAGTAGTTCTCCCGGTGCCGCCTTAGTCGATAGAGCGGAACGTAAGGTAGCAAAACACGGGAGCCGGGCAAACCCAACATTTCACCAAAGACATGATTCGAAGCTGATGCATATAAGGCCAAACTCGCGACGCCGAACACTCCCTAAGGTATTCGGTCTTTATAACATATGCCGGGCTGAACAATGCCCTTAATAGTAAACCCTGAGTGTCCAGGTACATGTAATATTCTGACATGGTGAAATGCCAATAACGTCGGCATCCTTCTCGGTTGTATTGAGTATCCGGAGGATGTGAACAACAAGAGACAGTAAAAAAAAGGTTTACGCAGGGTCTTAATCTAAAAAGAAACCTTTGAGCGGGTCCCTGCTGCACGTCTGCGCCTGTGTCTTCGTTGTGCCGTGTCCTGGATGGGTGTAGCACGATTGTCATCTGTAAAAGAGAAGAACTTAGGTGAAAGTTGTCGTGCCAAAAAATTGGTTATTCTCGATAAACCATTAAAATTCAAGATAAGTCAAGTTGAGCCGAACTAGCCCTGATTACACGCGGGAAGCCCCTGGTACCGTCTATGAGGGTTTAACCATCAAACCAATCTCAGGTATATCTAGTGATGTGCCGAACTCGTCTAACCGTGTCCGCGGTCTTGACGACCTGTCATTTATTCTGGTTGGTGAGGCCGTCTAGTGCTCGGCTGTTAAAGCCACCGCACGTTCTTCCGCGCGTAGAGAACGCTCAATATTTCCACTAACTGTGATGGTGCCACATGGACCAGGCATCTTAAGCTTAAGAGAAGTGTAATGTGGTACCGCATTAAAATGAGCGAAAGTTGTTCTTTCGAGTAGTGCTTGATAGCCGCTTCGGAATGGAGCAATGTCGAAGTCTAACTTCTCACTTCGGTAGTTGTCGGGTGAACCGAATACAACCTCTAGTATTAGAGAGCCCGTGGAGCGGGCCTCTGGGCCTGGTATTACTCCCTTGAAGGTAGTATTACTGTGGCTGACTTTTGTCGGGTCTATCCCCATTTTGCGGACTGTGTCCTGATATATCAGATTTAGACCACTACCGCCGTCCATAAGGACTCGTGTGAGATTGTATCCGTTTATTATTGGGTCTAACACCAAGGCAGCCAATCCTTCATGTCGGATGCTTGTCGGGTGATCCCTGCGATCAAAAGTGATCGGGCAGGCCAACCAGGGGTTGAACTTAGGGGTGACGGGCTCTACGGCGCGTATGTCTCGGAGTGCATGTTTGCTTCTCTTCGTCACGTGGATCATATGTACTGTTTTAACCTCTGGTGGGAATTTTTTTCTGTCCTCCAGTGCTTTGCTGGCGAGGTTCATCCTCGTCTCCGCTTGGTGTCTCCCTCCCTTTGTGTTCGGCGTTTAGCTTACCGGCATGCTTGAAGACCCAACATTCTCTGTGGGTGTGATTTGCAGGTTTATCAGGGGTGCCATGAATCTGACATAGTTTGTCTAGAATCTTGTTTAGCCTGGACGGTCCATCTCTGCTGCCTTTGAAAGACTTTTTCCGCTGACCTGGTTGAGAGCCCCTGAATCCAGCGTTTATCACTGTATTATCCGGGCTGTCTTCTTTATTTCGACGCTTGCTTTTACTGCGTCGTGGTTTTCCATTGCCATCCCTGACTTTGGATGTGCTTGGGTCGCTGGTGCTACTGCGGGCTAACCATCTATCTTCGCCCGCGCAAAAGTGGGTCATGAGGCCTATCAGGACTGCCATTGTTCTCAGTTTTTCTTGGCCGAGGTGTCTGGCGAGCCATTCGTCTCGGACGCTGTGCTTGAAAGCTGCCAAGGCTTCGGCATTTGGGTAGTCGACGATTTGGTTCTTCTTAGTGAGAAACATGTTCCAAAGCTTTCGGGCTGACTCTCCGGGTTGTTGAATTATATGACTTAAATCGTCCGCATCCGGAGGTCGGACATAGGTCCCTTGAAAATTAGCCCGAAAAGCATCCTCGAGCTCCTCCCAACTTCCAATTGCGTTTTTGGGGAGGCTTTTCAGCCAGTGCCGAGCTGGTACTTTAAGCTTGAGGGGCAAGCACTTGATGGCGTGGAGATCGTCTCCGCGAGCCATATGGATATGGAGGATAAAGTCCTCAATCCAGACCCCAGGGTCTGTGGTCCCGTCATACGCCTCTATGTTCACTGGTTTGAATCCTTCTGGAAATTCATGGTCCAGCACCTCATCGGTGAAACATAGGGGGTGTGCGCCACCCCTGTATTTGGATGTATCATGGCGTTCGGACGGTTGTAGTATTCCGTTTTGATTTTGTGCCGGAGCGCGCTTCCTAGATCCATAGATGGATCTGGTCATACTGGATTTTTGGCGCAAGTCCTCATGTAGATCGTCTATTGACTTATGTGCGGCCTTGTTAGCCGCTCTATCGCTGCCACAAGGTGGTTGATCCGGCTGGTTGGCCGTTTTATTTTTCGGCTGTGTGGGCTCTAAGGCCTCATCATCGAATTCAGGTAATAGCTTGCGCTTTGGATAGCTCTTTGTGTGGTAACTTCCACCATACTTTTCTTCGTTATCGATCACTTTGTTCCACCTGCTGTTGAGCGTATTTTGTGCGGCCTTAAGCCTTTGCTTCTGCTTCTTCATACTCCTCCCTGTGGCAATAAGCCTTCTGTGGAGGTTCTCTTGTTCCAAGTTCCTTTCCGGGATGATGTGTGCATCTTCGTCCGGACTGTTTTCCTCCCCAGAGGGGGGTTGATGAGGTTTATCCTTGGCATCACCGTGTTCGTACATCGGATCCGTACTATGTTCGCCGTTTGCAGTTTCATCATGCTCTACCGCTGGGTCAATGTGGTCGTCGTTTCCTCTAGAGTCGACTGGAGTGTTATTTTCTCTTGCGCTGTTATCGCTGTTTTTGCCGAGGCGGGATTTTGAGCGGCGCCTATGCCGACGCTTTGCTTGCTTCTCGAGGGAGCTATACTTCGCTGCATCCTGCCGTTCTTCATCATTGTTTTCTTTGGGTGTATCCACCATGTATATGTCATGTGGTGAAGTGGCTGTCCAGCGCCCTGTGGGCACTGGTTCCTGTTCCTCTCCTGCATCGTCGTCCATGCCGTCGATGTCTTCGGAGTCGAAATCGAGCATGTCGGTTAAATCGTCGACAGAGGCTACTAAGTGGGTGGTGGGTGGGCAACGAATTTCTTCGTCGTCCGCATCCCATTCTAGCCGGACATAGTTCGGCCAAGGATCTCCTGACAAGGAGAGAGACCTTAATGAATTTAGCACGTCGCCGAAAGGTGAGTGCTGAAAGATATCCGCGGAGGTGAACTCCATGATCAGCGCCCAATCACATTCGATAGGCACGGACGCAGGCGGCTCGGAGTCCGTGGCCGGAGACAAATCCAGTGGTTCGGCAACACGGCTCTCGTAAGGGGTGAAGTCAGTATCCGGCTCCATTGCCACTGAGAGTGTGGCCTCCATGACGGGGTCTATCCCCCCGTCCTCGGATGGCGCAATTTTCTCCGGATTGAGGGCCGGAGTAGTTGCAGGTGTGATCTCCTGAACACTGTCCGACGGTAGAGTTACGTCATGCTTGTCGTGATTGTGCGGCGCACCTGACCTGGGCTCGAATCCGTTGAAGATCAAGTCTCCGCGGATGTCGGCAGTGTAGTTTAAGTTTCCGAACCTGACCTGATGGCCAGGGGCGTAGCTCTCGATCTTCTCCAGATGGCCAAGCGAGTTGGCCCGCAGTGCGAAGCCGCCGAATACGAAGATCTGTTCGAGGAGGAAAACCTCACCCTGGACCGAATCGTTACCGATGATCGAAGGTGCCATCAAGCCTTACGGTGACGGCACAGTGGAACTCTCAATGAAAGCACCAATGTCGGTGTCAAAACCGGCAGATCTCGGGTAGGGGGTCCCGAACTATGCGTGTAAGGTGGATGGTAATAGGAGGCGGGGGACACGATGTTACCCAGGTTCGGGCCCTCTCGATGGAGGTAATACCCTACTTCCTGCTTGATTGATCTTGATGATATGAGTATTACAAGAGTTGTTCTACCACGAGATCGTAGAGGCTAAACCCTAGACACTAGCCTATGATATGATTGTTGTTGTCCTACGGATTAAACCCTCCGGTTTATATAGACACCGGAGGGGGCTAGGGTTACACAGAGTCGGTTACAAGGGAGGAGATCTACATATCTGTATTGCCAAGCTTGCCTTCCACGCCAAGGAGAGTCCCATCCGGACACGGGACGAAGTCTTCAATCTTGTATCTTCATAGTCCAACAGTCCGGCCAAAGGATATTGTCCGGCTGTCCGGAGACCCCCTAATCCAGGACTCCCTCACCTACCTATTATGGCATTTCCATAGCCATTCCGAGATATATTGCCATGCAAATTTCCATCGTTCCGTTATTATGACACGCTTCATCATTTCCATATTGCTTGCATGATCATGTAGTTGACATCATATTTGTGGCAAAGTCACCGTTCATAATTCCATACATGTCACTCGTGCATCATTACACATCCCGGTACACCGCCGGAGGCATTCACATAGAGTCATATTTTGTTCTAAGTATTGAGTTGTAAGTAAATTAAATTGTGATGATCATCATTATTAGAGCATTTTCCTAGTGAGGAAAGGATGATGGAGACTATGATTCCCCCACAAGTCGGGATGAGACTCCGGACAAAAAAAAGGAACAAAGGCCAAAAAGAAAAAAAGGAAGGCCAAATAAAAAAATGAGAGAAATGAGAGAAGGGACAATGTTACTATCCTTTTTCCACACTTGTGCTTCAAAGTAGCACCTTGTTCTTCATGATAGAGAGTCTCCCATGTTATCACTTTTATATACTAGTGGAGATTTTACATTATAGAACTTGGCTTGTATATTCCAATGATGGGCTTCCTCAAAATTGCCCTAGGTCTTCATGAGCAAACAAGTTGGATGCACACCCACTTAGTTCTTTTGTTGAGATTTCATACACTTATAGCTCTAGTGCATCCGTTGCATGGCAATCCCTACTCACTCACATTGATATCTATTGATGGGCATCCCCATAGCCCGTTGATACGCCTAGTTGATGTGAGACTATCTTCTCCTTTTTGTATTCTCCACAACCACCATTCTATTCCACATATAGTGCTATATCCATGGTTCATGCTCATATATTGCGTGAAGATTGAAAAAGTTTGAGAACATCAAAAGTATGAAACAATTGCTTGGCTTGTCATCGGGGTTGTGCACGATTTAAATATTTTGTGTGGTGAAGATAGAGCATAGCCAGACTATATGATTTTGTAGGGATAACTTTCTTTGGCCATGTTATTTTGAGAAGACATGATTGCTTAGTTAGTATACTTGAAGTATTATTATTTTTTGTCAATATTAAACTTTTATCTTGAATCTTTCAGATCTGAATACTCATGCCACAATAAAGAAAAATTACATTAAGAAATATGTTAGAAAGCATTCCACATCAAAAATTCTTTTTTATCATTTACCTACTCGAGGACGAGCAGGAATTAAGCTTGGGGATGCTTGATACGTCTCCAACGTATCTATAATTTTTGATTGCTCCATGCTATTATATTATCTATTTTGGATGTTAACCGGCTTTATTTTACACTTTTATATCATTTTTGGGACTAACCTATTAACCGGAGGCCCAACCCAAATTGTTGTTTTTTGCCTATTTCAGTGTTTCACAGAAAAGGAATATCAAACGAAGTCCAAACGGAATGAAACCTTCGGGAACGTGATTTTCTCAACAAACATGATCCAGGAGACTTGGAGTGGGCGTCAAGAAACAATCGAGGAGGCCACGAGGCAGGGGGCGCGCCTACCCCCTGGGCACGCCCTCCACCCTCATGGGCCCCTTGTTGCTCCACCGACCTACTTCTTCCTCCTATATAAGTCCATGTACCCCGCAAACATCCAGGAGTACCAAGAAAACCTAATTCCACCGCCGCAACCTTCTGTACCCAAGAGATCCCATCTTGGGGCCTTTTCCGGAGCTCCGCCGGAGGGGGCATTGATCACAGAGGGCCTCTACATCAACTCCATGGCCTCTCCGGTGATGTGTGAGTAGTTTACTTCAGACCTTCGGGTCCATATATAGTATCTAGATGGCTTCTTCTCTCTCTTTGGATCTCAATACAAAGTTCTCCTCGATTCTCTTGGAGATCTATTCGATGTAATCTTCTTTTGCGGTGTGTTTGTCGAGATCCGATGAATTGTGGGTTTATGATCCAGATTATCTATGAACAATATTTGATTCTTGTTTGAATTCTTTTATGTATCATTGGTTTATATTTGCAAATCTCTTTGAATTATCAATTTGGTTTGGCCTACTAGATTGATCTTTCTTGCAATGGGAGAAGTGCTTAGCTTTGGGTTCAATCTTGCGGTGCTCGATCCCAGTGATAGTAGGGGAAACGACACGTAATGTAGTGTTGCCATCGAGTATAAAAAGATGGGGTTTATATCATATTGCATGAGTTTATCCCTCTACATCATGTCATCTTGCTTAAGGCGTTACTCTGTTCTTATGAACTTAATACTCTAGATGCATGCTGGACAGCGGTCGATATGTGGAGTAATAGTAGTAGATGCAGGTTGGAGTCGGTCTACTTGTCTCAGACGTGATGCCTATATACATGATCATGCCTAGATATTCTCATAATTATTCGCTTTTCTATCAATTGCTCGACAGTAATTTGTTCACCCACCGTAATACTTATGCTATCTTGAGAGAAGCCACTAGTGAAACCTATGGCCCTCGGGTCTATTTTCCATCATACAAGTTTCCAATCTATTTTATTTTGCAATCTTTACTTTCAATCTATATCATAAAAATACCAAAAATATTTTATTATCTCTATCAGATCTCACTCTTGCAAGTGGCCGTGAAGGGATTGACAACCCCTTTATCGCGTTGGTTGCGAGGTTCTTATTTGTTTGTGTAGGTATGAGGTGAATCGCGCGTGGTCTCCTACTGGATTTATACCTTGGTTCTCAAAAACTGAGGGAAATACTTATGCTGCTTTACTGCATCACCCTTTCCTCTTCAAGGGAAAACCAACGCAGTGCTCAAGAGGTAGCACTTAACATTCGATGACGATTTGTATTATGAGTTCCGTGTTTTGATGAACCGAAGTTTGTCCGGAGTCCCGGATTAGATCACGGACATGACGAGGAGTCTCGAAATGGTCGAGACATAAAGATTCATATATTGGAAGGTTACATTCGGACACCGGAATGGTTCAGGTCATTTCGGATAAGTTTCGGAGTACCGGGGGTTACCGGAACCCCCCCCCCCCCGGGAAGTTCATGGGCCTTCATGGGCCCTAGTGTTGGGGAACATAGTATTTCAAAAAAAATCCTACGATCACGCAAGATCTATATAAGATATGCATAGCAATGAGAGGGGGAGAGTATGTCTATGTACCCTCGTAGACCGAAAGCGGAAGCGTTATGAAACACGGTTGATGTAGTCGAACGTCTTCGTGATCCAACCGATCAAGTACCGAACGCACGACACCTCCGTGATCTGCACAGATTTAGCTCGGTGAAGTTCCTCGTACTCTTGATCCAGTTGAGGCCGAGGGAGGGTTTCGTCAGCACGACGACATGATGACAGTGATGATGAAGTTACCGACGCAGGGCTTCGCCTAAGCACTACAACGATACGATCGAGGTGGAATTTTGTGGAGGGGGCACCGCACACGGCTGAACAATAACCTTGTGTGTCTACGGGGTGCCCCCCTCCACCGTATATAAAAGGGGGAGGAGAGGGTCGGCCCTCATAGGGCCCTGGGAGTCCTACTCCCAGTAGGAGTAGGTTTCCCCCTTCCTAGTTGGAGTAGGAGAAGAAGGAAGAGGGAGAGGGAGAGAAGGAAAGGGGGGCCAGCCCCCCTCCCCAATTCGGATTGGGCTTGCGGGGGGGCCTCCACCTGGCCGCCTCCTCCTCTCTTCCACTAAGGATCAATAAGGCCCATTGACTCCTCGGGGGGTCCGGTAACCTCCTGGTACTCCAGAAAATGCCCGAACTCATCCGGAACCATTCCGGTGTCCAAACATAGCCTTCCAATATATCGATCTTTATGTCTCGGCCATTTTGAGACTCATCGTCGTGTCCGTGATCATATCCGGGACTCCGAACTGCCTTCGGTGCATCAAAACACATAAACTCATAATATCGATCGTCATCGAACGTTAAGCGTGAGGACCCTACGGGTTCGAGAACTATGTAGAAATGACCGAGACTCATCTCCGGTCAATAACCAATAGCGGAACCTGGATGCTCATATTGGTTCCTACATATTCTACGAAGATCTTTATCGGTCAAACCGCATAACAACATACGTTGTTCCCTTTGTCATCGATATGTTACTTGCCCGAGATTCGATCGTCAGTATCTCAATACCTAGTTCAATCTCATTACCGGAAAGTCTCTTTACTCGTTCCGTAATGCATCATCCTGCAACTAACTCATTAGTCACAATGCTTGCAAGGCTTATAGTGATGTGCATTACCGAGAGGGCCCAGAGATACCTCTCCGATACACTGAGTGACAAATCCTAATCTTGATCTATGCCAACTCAACAAACACCATCGGAGACACCTGTAGAGCATCTTTATAGTCACCCAGTTACGTTGTGACATTTGATAGCACACCAAGTGTTCCTCCGGTATTCGGGAGTTGCATAACCTCATAGTCATAGGAACATGTATAAGTTATGGAGAAATCAATAGCAATAAACTAAATGATCATAGTGCTAAGCTAATGGATGGGTCATGTCAATCACATCATTCTCTAATGATGTGATCCCGTTCATCAAATGACAACTCATGTCTATGGTTAGGAAATTTAACCATCTTTGATTAACGAGCTAGTCAAGTAGAGGCATAATAGTGACACTCTGTTTGCCTATGTATTCACACATGTACTAAGTTTCCGGTTAATACAATTCTAGCATGAATAATAAACATTTATCATGATATAAGGAAATATAAATAACAACTTTATTATTGCCTCTAGGGCATATTTCCTTCACCTAGTGGAAGGGAGAGGAGGGCCACAAGGGAGCCCCCCCCCCCCGGCTAGGCCGAATTGGGCTAGGGGGGGGGGGGGGGCCCCCCCTTTCCTTATCCCCTCCTTCTCTCTCTCTTGGATGGAAGGGGACTCCAACTAGGATTGGGAATCCTAGTTGGACTCCCCATGGCGCGCGCCCCCTCTAGGCCGGCCTCCTCCTCCTCCTCCCCCCTTTATATATGTGGGAGGGGCACCCCAAAAGACACAAGTTTATCTTAGCCGTGTGCGGTGCTCCACTCCATAGTTACACACCTCGGTCATATCATCGTAGTGATTAGGCAAAGCCCTACGCCGGTAACTTCATCATCACCGTCACCATGTCGTCGTGCTGACAAAACTCTCCCTCGGCCTCAACTGGATCAAGAGCTCGAGGGACGTCATCGAGCTGAACATGTGCTGAACGCGGAGGTGTCGTACGTTCGGTACTTGGATCGGTTGGATCGTGAAGACGTTCGACTACATCAACCTCATTACTAAACGCTTCTGCTTTCGGTCTACGAGGGTACGTGGACACACTCTCCCTGCTCGTTGCTATGCTTCTCCTAAATAGATCTTGCGTGATCGTAGGATTATTTTTGAAATACTACGTTCCCCAACAGTTGGTGTCCAACAAGTTCACGAACTCGGCAGTTGCATTGTTCGAACCACCGCTATAGTGAAGGACAACAAGTCACGAGCTATCGCAAAATGGCGAAAATCAAAGAAAATTGCCATGACCGAACATGCATACCTTCCGGTCATTTCGTCAAACACCTCGCTTGCGGGGGGAGCAGCACCATTGAGCGGCATCGCTGGGGCACCTATTTCCGGGGCGTAGGGAGTGGATGAAGGAGGCGGCTTCTTTGTAGTCAGAATCCTCTTCCTCTTGACGCTGGCGGCCTTGGCGATCTTCTCCGCCGTTGGCTGGGACCACGCAGCGGCGTTGGCGCCCGGAGCGCGGGCCTTCGCGGCGGGCGCAGCCGGATTCCTGCCCTGCACGACCATGTTGCCCTACCGCTTGCGGGCAGGCGCGACGGTACCTTGGGCCACGGCGGGGCCAACATGGCCGGTGACGAGATCTACCCGAGGGGATTGAGCGTGCGCGACCTCGACGGTGACGGGGGACAGCAGGGAGTCATCCATTGAAGTAAATACTCCCTAGTTCCAATAATAAAGTTGTTATTTATATTTCCTTATATCATGATAAATGTTTATTATTCATGCTAGAATTGTATTAATCAGAAACTTAGTACATGTGTGGATACATAGACATACAGAGTGTCCCTAGTATGCCTCTACTTAACTAGCTTGTTAATCAAAGATGGTTAAGTTTCCTAGCCATAGACATGTGTTGTCATTTGATGAACGCGATCAGATCATTAGAGAATGATGTGATGGACAAGACCCATCCATTAGCTTAGCATAATGATAGTTTAGTTTTTCTGCTATTGCTTTCTTCATGACTTATACATGTTCCTCAGACTATGGGATTATGCAACTCCCGAATACCGGAGGAACGCCTTGCGTGCTATCAAACGTCACAACGTAACTGGCTGATTATAAAGATGCTCTACAGGTGTCTCCAATGGTGTTTGTTGAGTTGGCATAGATTGAGATTAGGATTTGTCACTCCATGTATCAGAGAGGTATCTCTGGGCCCTCTCGGTAATGCACATCACTATGAGCCTTGCAAGCAATGTGACTAATGAGTTAGTCACGGGATGATGCATTACAGAACGAGTAAAGATACTTGCCGGTCACGAGATTGAACTAGGTATGATGATACCGACGATCGAATCTCGAGCAAGTAACATATCGATGACAAAGGGAACAACGTATGTTGTTATGCGGTTTGACCGATAAAGATCTTCGTAGAATATGTAGGAACCAATATGAGCATCCAGGTTCCACTATTGTTTATTGACCGTAGATATGTCTCGGTCATGTATACATAGTTCTCGAACCTGTAGGGTCCGCACGCTTAACGTTCGATGACAATTTGTATTATGAGTTTCGTGTTTTGATGAATATAAGTTTGTTCGGAGTCCCAGATGAGATCACGGACATGATGAGGAGTCTCAAAATGGTCGAGACATAACGATTCATATATTGGAAGGTTACATTCGGACACCGGAATGGTTCGGGTCGTTTCGAATAAGTTTCGAAGTACCAGGGGTTACCGACCCCCCCCCGGAAGTTCATGGGCCTTCCTGGGCCCTAGTGGAAAGGAGAGGAGGGCCACAAGGGAGGCCGCCCCCCCATGGCCATAGCAAAATTGGACTAGGGAGGGGGGCGCCGCCCCCTCTGTCCTTCTCCCCTCTTTGTCCTTCCCTCCTTCTCCCTCTGTTGGATTGAAGGGGACTCCAACTAGGATTGGGAATCCTAGTTAGACTCCCCATGGCGCGGGCCCTCTCTAGGCCGGCCTCCTCCCCCCGCTTTATATACGTGGGAGGGGGGCACCCCAAAGGACACACAAGTTTCTCTTAGCCGTGTGCGGTGCCCCCCTCCACAGTTACATACCTCATTCATATCGTCATAGTGCTTAGGCGAAGCCCTGCGCCGGTAACTTCATCATCACCGTCACCACGCCGTCGTGCAGACGGAACTCTCCCTCGGACTCAATTGGATCAAGAGCTCGAGGGACGTCATCAAGCTGAACGTGTGCTGAACGCGGAGGTGCCGTACGTTCGGTACTTAGATCGGTTGGATCATGAAGACGTTCGACCACATCAACCGCGTTACTAAATGCTTCCGCTTTCGGTCTATGAGGGTACGTAGACACACTCTCCTCGCTCGTTGCTATGCTTATCCTAGATAGATCTTGCGTGATCATAGGAATTCTTTTGAAATACTATGTTCCCCAACAATGGCATCCGAGCCAGGTCTATGCATAGATGTTATATGCACAAGTAGAACACAATGAGTTGTGGGCGATAATAGGCATACTACTTACCAGCAATGTCTTACTTTGATTCGGCGGTATTGTTGGATGAAGCGGCCCGGACCGACATTACATGACCACGTTCATGAGACTGGTTCTACCGACGTGCTTCGCACACAGGTGGCTAGCGGGTGTTTGTTTCTCCAGCTTTAGTTGAATCGAGTTTGACTACGCTCGGTCCTTGTTGAAGGTTAAAACAACACACTTGACGAAAAATCGTTGTGGTTTTGATGTGTAGGTAAGAACGGTTCTTGCTAGAAGCCCGTAGCAGCCACGTAAAACTTGCAACAACAAAGTAGAGGACGTCTAACTTATTTTCGCAGGGCATGTTGTGATGTGATATGGTCAAGACGTGATAATATAAATTGTTGTATGAGATGATCATGTTTTGTAACGGTTATCAGCAACTGGCAGGAGCCATATGGTTGTCGCTTTATTCTATGAAATGCAATCGCCATGTAATTGCTTTACTTTATCACTAAGCAGTAGCGATAGTCGGAGAAGCAATAGTTGGTGAGACGACAACGATGCTATGATGGAGATCAAGGTGTCAAGCTGGTGGCGATGGTGATCATGACGGTGCTTTGGAGATGGAGATCAAAGGCACAAGATGATGATAGCCATATCATATCACTTATTTTGATTGCATGTGATGTTTATCCTTTATGCATCTTATTTTGCTTAGTTCGACGGTAGCATTATAAGATGATCTCTCACGAAATTTCAAGGTACAAGTGTTCTCCCTGAGTATGCACCGTTGCTACAGTTTGTCATGCCGAGACACCACATGATGATCGGGTGTGATAATCTCTACGTTCACCGCTAGGTGCAAAGCCCGCTGCAGGAGCAACTCCAGATGTTATGAACGTCTGGCAGAGCAAAGCTGATGACTACTCAATAGTTCAGTGTGCCATGGTTTACGGCTTAGAATCAGGACTTCAACGACGTTTTGAACATCATGTAACATATGAGATGTTCCAAGAGTTGAAGTTAATATTTCAAGCAAATGCCCGGATTGAGAGATATGAAGTCTCCAATAAGTTCTACAACTGCAAAATGGAGGAGAATAGTTCTATCAGTGAACATATACTCATAATGTCTGGGTACCACAACCACTTGACTCAACTGGGAGTTAATCTTACTGATGATAGTGTCATTGACAGAGTTCTTCAATCACTGCCACCAAGCTACAAAAGCTTCATGTTGAACTATAATATGCAAGGGATGGATAAGAAAATTCCCGAGCTCTTCGCAATGCTAAAGGCCGCGGAGGTAGGAATCAAGAAGGAACATCAAATGTTGATGGTAAACAAGACCACTAGTTTTAAGAAGAACGACAAGCAAGTTGCTGCTCAAGTGAAGAAGCCCAAGTCTGGACCTAAGCCTGAGACTGAGTGCTTCTACTGCAAAGGGACTGGTCACTGGAAGCAGAACTGTCCCAAGTATTTGGCGGATAAGAAGGATGGCAAAGTGAAAGGTATATTTGATATACATGTTATTGATGTGTACCTTACTAATGCTCGTAGTAGCTCTTCGTATTTGATACTGATTCTGTTGCTCATATTTGCAACTCGAAACAGGGGCTACAGATTAAATGAAGATTGTTTAAGGACGAGGTGACGATGCGCGTGGGAAATGGTCCAAAGTCGATGTGATCGCCGTCGGCACGCTATCTCTACATCTACCTTCGGGATTAGTTTTAGACCTGAATAATTGTTATTTGTTGCCAGCGTTAAGCATGAACATTATATCTGGCTCTTATTTAATGCGAGACGGTTATTAATTCAAATAAGAGAATAATGGTTGTTCTATTTATATGAGTAATATCTTTTATTGTCACGCACCCTTGATGAGTGGTCTGTTTTTATTGAATCTCGATAGTAGTGATACACATATTCATAGTTTTGAAGCCAAAAGACACAAGTTTAATAATGATAGTGCAACTTATTTGTGGCACTGCCATTTAGGTCATATTGGTGTAAAGCGCATGAAGAAACTCCATGCTGATGGGCTTTTGGAATCACTTGATTATGAATCACTTGTTGCTTGCGAACCATGCCTCATGGGCAAGATGATTAAGACTCTGTTCTCCGGAGCAATGGAGCGAGCAACAGACTTATTGGAAATAATACATACTTATGTATGCGGTCCGATGAGTGTTGATGCTCGCGGCGGATATCGTTATTTTCTAACCTTCACAGCTGATTTGAGTAGATATGGGTATATCTACTTAATGAAACATAAGTCTGAAACATTTGAAAAGTTTAAAGAATTTCAGAGTGAAGTGGAAAATCATTGTAACAAGAAAATAAAGTTTCTACGATCTGATCGTGGAGGTGAATATTTGAGTTATGAGTTTGGTCTTCATTTGAAACAATGTGGAATAGTTTCGCAACTCACGCCACCTGGAACACCACAGCGTAATGGTGTGTCCGAACGTCGTAACCGCACTTTATTAGATATGATGCGATCTATGATGTCTCTTACTGATTTCCCGCAATTGTTTTGGGGTTATGCTTTAGAGACGGATGCATTCACGTTAAATAGGGCACCATCGAAATCCGTTGAGACGACACCATATGAACTGTGGTTTGGCAAGAAACACAAGTTGTCGTTTCTTAAAGTTTGGGGCTGCGATGCTTATGTGAAAAAGCTTCAACTTGATAAGCTCGAACCCAAATCGGAGAAATGTGTCTTCATAGGATACCCAAAGGAGACTGTTGGGTACACCATCAATCACTGATCCGAAGGCAAGATATTCGTTGCTAAGAATGGATCCTTTCTAGAGAAGGAGTTTCTCTCGAAAGAAGTGAGTGGGAGGAAAGTAGAACTTGATGAGGTAACTGTACCTTCTCCCTTATTGGAAAGTAGTTCATCACAGAAATCAGTTCCAGTGATTCTTACACCAATTAGTGAGGAAGCTAATGATGATGATCATGAAACTTCTGATCAAGTTACTACCGAACCTCATAGGTCAACCAGAGTAAGATCCGCACCAGAGTGGTACGGTAATCCTGTTCTGAAAGTCATGTTACTTGACCATGACGAACCTACGAACTATGAGGAAGCGATGATGAGCCCAGATTCCATGAAATGGCTTGAGGCCATGAAATCTGAGATGGGATCCATGTATGAGAACAAAGTATGGACTTTGGTTGACTTGCGCGATGATCGGCAAGCAATAGAGAATAAATGGATCTTCAAGAAGAAGACTGACTCTGACGGTAATGTTACTATCTACAAAGCTCGACTTGTTGCAAAAAGGTTTTTGACAAGTTCAAGAAGTTTACTACGATGGGACCTTCTCACCCGTAGCGATGCTTAAGTCTGTCCAAATCATGTTAGCAATTGCCACATTTTATTATTATGAAATTTGGCAAATGGATGTCAAAACTGCATTTCTTAATGGATATCTTAAAGAAGAGTTGTATATGATACAACCAGAAGGTTTTGTCGATGCAAAATGTGCTAACAAGGTGTGCAAGCTCCAGTGACCCATTTATGGACTGGTGCAAGCCTCTCGAAGTTGGAATATACGCTTTGATAGTGTGGTCAAAGCATATGGTTTTATACAGACTTTTGGAGAAGTCTATATTTACAAGAAAGTGAGTGGGAGCTCTGTAGCATTTCTGATATTATATGTGGATTACATATTGTTGATCGAAAATGATACTGAATTTCTGAATGGCATAAAATGATACTTGAATAAGAATTTTTCAATGAAAAACCTCGGTGAAGCTTCTTATATATTGGGCATCAAGATTTATAGAGATAGATCAAGATGCTTAATTGGACTTTCACAAAGCACATACCTTGATAAAGTTTTGAAGAAGTTCAAAATGGATCAGTCAAAGAAAGGGTTCCCTATGCCTCAACCATAGGTTCTATCATGTATGCAATGCTGTGTGCCAGACCTGATGTGTGCCTTGCTATTATTTTAGTAGGGAGGTACCAAAGTAATCCAGGAGTGGATCACTAGACATCGGTCAAGAACATCCTGAAATACCTGAAAAGGACTAAGGATATGTTTCTCGTTTATGGAGGTGACAAAGAGCTCGTCGTAAACGGTTACGTCAATGCAAGTTTTCACACTGATCCGGATGACTCTAAGTCGCAAACCGGATATGTATTTATTTAAATGGTGAAGCTGTCCATTGGTGCAGTTCCAAGCAGAGCGTCGTGGCGGGATCTACGTGTGAAGCAGAGTACATAGCTGCTTCGGAAGCAGCAAATGAAGGAGTCTGAATGAAGGAGTTCATATCCGATCTAGGTGTAATACCTAGTGCATCAGGTCCAATGAAAATCTTTTGTGACAATACTGGGGCAATTGCCTTGGAAAAGGAATCCAGATTTCACAAGAGAACCAAGCACATCAAGAGACACTTCAATTCCATCCGCGATCAAGTCAAGGAGGGAGACATAGAGATTTGCAAGATACATACGGATCTAAATGTTGCAGACTCATTGACTAAGGCTCTCTCACGAGCAAAACATGATCAGTACCAAGACTCCATGGGTGTTAGAATCATTACTATGTAACCTAGATTATTAACTCTAGTGCAAGTGGGAGACTGAAGGAAATATGCCCTAGAGGCAATAATAAAGTTGTTATTTATATTTCCTTATATCATGATAAAGGTTTTTTATTCATGCTAGAATTGTATTAACCAGAAACTTAGTACATGTGTGGATACATAGAGAAACAGAGTGTCCCTAGTATGCCTCTACTTAACTAGCTCGTTAATCAAAGATGGTTAAGTTTCCTAGCCATAGAAATGTGTTGTCATTTGATGAACGGGATCACATCATTAGAGAATGATGTGATGGACAAGACCCATCCGTTAGCTTAGCATAATGATCGTTTAGTTTTTCTGCTATTGCTTTCTTCATGACTTATACATGTTCCTCAGACTATGAGATTATGCAACTCCCGAATACCGGAGGAGCACATTGTGTGCTATCAAACGTCACAACGTAATTGGGTGATTATAAAGATGCTCTACAGGTGTCTCCAATGGTGTTTGTTGAGTTGGCATAGATCGAGATTAGGATTTGTCACTCCGTGTATCAGATAGGTATCTCTGGGCCCTCTCGGTAATGCACATCACTATGAGCCTTGCAAGCAATGTGACTAATGAGTTAGTCACGGGATGATGCATTACGGAACGAGTAAAGAGACTTGTTAGTGACGAGATTGAACTAGGTATGATGATACCGATGATCGAATCTCGGGCAAGTAACATACCGATGACAAAGGGAACAACGTATGTTGTTATGCGGTTTGACCAATAAAGATCTTCGTAGAATATGTAGGAACCAATATGAGCATCCAGGTTCCACTATTGGTTATTGACCGGATATATGTCTTGGTCTTGTCTACATAGTTCTCGAACCCGTAGGGTTCGCACGCTTAATGTTCGATGACAATTTGTATTATGGTTTCGTGTTTTGATGAACCGAAGTTTGTTTGGAGTCCCGGATGAGATCTCAGACATGACGAAGAGTCTCAAAATGGTCTAGACATAAAGATTCATATGTAGAAAGGTTACATTCGGATACTGAAATGGTTCGGGTCGTTTCGGATAAGTTTCGGAGTACCGGGGGTTACCGGACCTCCCCCCCCCCCCCCGGGGAGGTTCATGGGCCTTCATGGGCCCTAATGGAAAGGAGAGGAGGGCCACAAGGGAGGCCGCCCCCATGGGCAATCCGAATTGGACTAGGGAGGGGGGAGGCGCCCCCTCTTTCCTTCTCCCCTCTTCCTCCTTCCCTCCTTCTCCCTCTCTTGGATGGAAGGGGACTCCAACTAGGATTGGGAATCCTAGTTGGACTCCCCATGGCGCGTGCCCCCTCTAGGCCGGCCTCCTCCTCCTCCCCTCTTTATATACATGGGAGGGGGGCACCCCAAAGGACACAGAAGTTTCTCTTAGCCGTGTGTGGTGCCTCCCTCCACAGTTACACACCTCGGTCATATCGTCATAGTGCTTAGGTGAAGCCATGCGCCGGTAACTTCATCATCACCGTCACCATGCCATCGTGCTGACAGAACTCTCCCTCGGCCTCAACTGGATCAAGAGCTCGAGGGACGTCATCGAGCTGAACGTGTGCTGAACGCGGAGATGGCGTACGTTCGGTACTTAGATCGGTTGGACCGCGAAGACGTTTGACTACATCAACCGCGTTACTAAACGCTTCCGCTTTTGGTCTACGAGGGTACGTAGACACGCTCTCCCGCTTGTTGTTATGCTTCTCCTAGATAGATCTTGCGTGATCGTAGGATTTTTTTTGAAAAACTACGTTCCCCAACATCCATGGCGGCCAAGGACGGTCGGGGAAGCCGCACCAGAGCGTGTGGTGGCGGGGCAATGGTGGCGGAGGATGATAGGGGCTGAGCTCGGGTCGTCCTCCTAGCCCGTGAATCTAGAGGTCGGGGGAGATGTTTTGTCGCACCCCGCAAAAAAAATCGGGTCGGCCGTGAATGCGGTGTCTGATCGGGCAGGTTTTACCGCCCCGACCCGCATTTTGGCGGTTATTTTGCGGGTCGGGGCGGGATGCGGGGTCTGCTTGAGATGCTCTAATAGACAATCTCCTAGCAACGTAATCTTTCATCAAATATTTAAACATATATCGACCATTATGTCAGTACGGATTGTTTCTGCTCGTTCATCGTCGCATTTTTACAAAAAGCCTCATTTGTTTTTAGGTAATTAACCTGACATCCACATTTAAGTGAAAAAACGAACCGTTTATAACTGTTTTATAGACAACATTCCCTCTTTTCTGATAAATAAACTGCACTCCACCATTAAGTGACCGGGAACGAATCGCTCTTTGCGTTTTAGCAGAAAACCACATGTTGTTTCTACAATTAACTCGCAGCCCATTTAGAACAAATAATACCTTTTTAAAATACCCATATCTTTTACACCCTAACCGCAATTTTGACATGTTATACATGAAATTTGATTAGAAAAACTATAAAATATGAATGTGGTATTATTTTACATGCTATTTAGGGTGCAACCTTAATCAATAGTGCATGATCAATCCTTCTTTCGTTCTGACACCGACCCGGATTGCAATGTACACCTCATCAAAGCCAAATTGGAGACGAAAAAAACTTCGATAACCGTTGATGTATGCCTCGGCAAAATCTTTCATGAAAAAAGTAAATTTCTCATCTTATACCACGAGAGAGACGCCTCGGCAAGACCTATTGGGGTGTTAGTCATGGTTATTGGGTTAGGGCCATGCGGTATTTTCTTCTCCCGTTGCAATGCAGGGGCTCTTTTGCTAGTATACTCTTAAGGGCAGAGCGTAGGTCGCCACACGACCCTACGATTAAACTTTCTACAGCTTGGATCCCATCCCCGTCATCGTCTTCCTCCCCCTCCCCCATTGCACGTGTCTTGCGCTCCCGCATGGTCATACCTCTCCCCCGTGGATGCCCCCGTCTTTGGAAAAGAAAAGGTAATGCTTTGATGGGGCGCTCTCCTGTTCTGTTCGCGAACTTCTTCAACTTCGTGAACTTTTCTAAAAATCATGAACAATTTTAAATCCATGAACATGTTTTCAAATATATGTTTTTCATAATTCTTGAATATTTTTCAAAAATGTTTTTACAATTCTGTGATTTTTTTAAAATTTCATGAACTTACTTATAAAAGACAATCAATTAACCTATCAATCGAACGAGCGAAGAGCGGACGACCGAGCGAGCCAGCAACTAGCGTTGGTAGGCCGGCCATGTGAGCGGGTCTGCGCATAAGATGCCGACTAGGAGCTCACTCAGTACCTTTTCACATGAGATCTCCTATTTGTTGATGTGTGTGACGAAGATTTGGCAATCACAAAAGATCGACGCGTCAATCGAGCACATTTAGCCTCGTGGCCAACCACATGATCCCGATTTTGGGACCTTCTAGAAATCTCTGTCTCGTCTTTTGATTGGTTTTGGAAAGGTTCTTTTCAAGTTTTTTGTTGTAGTCCTTTTACCGGGTTTTTCTTTTGATCCTTCAAAAACAAAATCCAAAAAAATCAAAATTGTTCGGGATTTTGAAAAATGCTCGTGTATTTAAAAAACGATAATTTTTTCAAGAAAAGTTTACTATTTAAAAATAATATTGTTCGTGCTTTTCTGGAAAATCAGAAGAAGATAAAAAAAACCAATGGAAATAGACAAAACAAAAAATCCGAACAAAAAAGTGGGAGTGCTTGCTACAGTAAAGTTCCTATATGGGCCGGCCTAGTTGGGGGCCGGCCTGTGATTGCTCGATATTTTGACGTTGCACATGTTCCGTGGATCCCACTAAAAAAAATGTTCCATGGGTTCCACTGAAAAAATACATGTTCCGTGGGTAACCAGCAGCCCATGTTAGGCTTCTCAAACACTTAGTGGACCCGCCCTGTTTGGTCGTTTTATTCAGTTTCGTGTGTGCTACTTTTGTAAAAAAAAAAGGCTGTAGTTAGTTGTTTTTTCACACAGCCGTCTTAAGATAATTGGCTACAAAAGAAATTTAAAAAATATTAGTGAATTTTAGAAGGGTTCCAAAATTTGAGAAATGTTTAAGGATTCTGAAAAATATTCCAAATTTAAAAAAAGTTAATTGTTTCAAAAAAATGTTCACATATTAAAAAAGCCTTCCCAAATTTGGAAAAAAATGTGAATTTTAAAAGACAGAAAGAAGTAAAGTTTTTTTAAAAGGAGGCAAAAAATACATAAAAAATGGACCGAGGGGTTCCCAAAACGAGTTGGGGGAGGCATGGAATAGCCCGAGCATGGTTGGGGGGGGGGGGGGGGGGGGGGGGGGGGGGGGGGGGACTCATTTGATCGCTACCCTCAACAAATGCATATACTACTATTTGTCCCTTTTCTTGGAAGAGGATTTGGACCACTCGGGGGGCTCCAACACCCTATATAAGTATTAAAAGCAAAAAAAAATCAGGAAAATTAAGAAAAAAGACCTAGAATTTTGGGGTATCAAACCTGGATGCCCAATCTACTCTCGTGTGAAGTTTCGTGAAAACAATACCAGGAAGCATATTCTCAATAAAAAATGACCAAAAATGCATATGTATTAACAAAACTGTTTGGATGGATCGTAGGTCGGACTGTATTGTCTTTGCCAGGGATGCATTTTGTGGTATTTTTTCACGAAACTTCATACGGGAGTAGATTTGCACCCAGGTTTGATATCCCCAAATTCCATGTTTTTTTAATTTTCCTGGTATATTTTTAAATTAATATTCGTATAGGGGGTGGAGCACCCAGGAGCTCATGTGTATTTTCCCCTTTTCTGCCAGCTTTTTGTTCCTGGCGATTTTCTTGTATACAGGAATACAAATATTTCGGGTTCCTCAATCTGGTAACTCGATCAGGTCAGCAGAAGTGGCTCACTCTGCCGTAGGAGTGGGTCAAAACAATTTTTGACCTTGTGTTTGCAAGGTATGGTAATAGGGGTATCGTGGTTGCTGTTTGTGGAATGGACTTGGTGAAATTTTATGGGCATTGACTAGAGTTTTTTTAAAGACTAGCTGATCCTGCTGCACTTGAAACTTTTGTGTGTGGCGAGGCACTTAATATTGTGGACGACTTGGTCGAATGGAGAATCTATATTGCTTAAGATTGTGAAGAAATCGTCCAAGGAATTCGGGATGGCTCGACAACACTATATAGTGCAATCACAAGGGAGGTCCAACAAAGAAGTTTCAATTTTAGGAAAACTACCTTCATTCATGAATTCGGAGAATCTATTTGAAGTCGATGCTTAAGCTAGGACCACGTTCGACCTATCGATTGGGTGCTATACTTGGCTTTTATAGCCCTAGAACATTGCTTGTATTCCTTGTTCTATCACATTTGAATGAAGCATGCAAGTTTAATGAGAATTATTCCAAGGATTTTAAAAAATAAAACTAAAAATTAAAGTGAGAGTATTCATGAAATTTTAAAACCGGTTCACAATTGTTTGAGGAAATGTTCGTGAATTTTAAAGTTAAGGTATTTTATAAAGGCTTTTGAATTTTATACATGTTCGTGATTCTGAAAATGATAATAATAAGGAATGGGAAAACCAAATGAAGACTGAAACTGGAAAATGAAAGTAAAAAATAAAAAAAGGCTAGGATACCCTGAGAAAAACAGAAGAAAACCGCCCCTATTGTCCCAAATGTAGAAACCACCCTGATTGATCCACATGTAGAAACCGCTAGGAAATGGTTATTTGTTGCGCCGATGGTGTTTTAATTTTGGGCCTTCCCATGTAGCTCGTGGGGGTATGCGATTGTACCAATTGCATGTCATCCTTCGCTCTAAGTAAGAGATAGGAAATTCATGCTTTGGGCGCAAAATGCCATTGGAGGGTGACCTCCGTGGAGGTGGTTATCTTGACAAACTCAAAAATCATATTTTAAAGTTTTAGAAATTCTGAGAAAATCATACATGTCCATATGGATGTATACTACATGTGTGCAATTTTTGAAGATGATGATACATATTATGGTGAGAGCTACACAAAAAAGACAAAACCACGATTTGAAATGGATGAACAGTATAAACACTGTTCACTACTAAAAAAGGAGGATTTTCTCTTTTTTGGTGTAGCTCTCTCCCTAATGTATTTCATCGTAAGAATTTATACACATGCAGAATATATGAAAGTGTAGAATTTTTTCAGAATTTTTGAAACTCCAAAATGTTTTTTTTGACCCATGAAACTCCAAAATGTGATTATCGATTTTTTTTAAAAATAACCACCTCCATGGAGGTTGCCGGCCAAAAGCCCGCACTTAGAATTACACCCACATAGATTCCCTTTTGTGTACAAAATTAGGATTAATTAGGATCTCTTTCTGCTTGGTCTCTTGAGTTAGTTCCTGCACTAAAGAGACATGTTGTCAGTTGGTTTAAGAAATGGAGACTAAACTGAGGATACGATACACCTACGTGACTACGTGACTACGTGAGTGTCCTTGCAAACAGAACAATAGTGCCTTTTCTTGTTGAGAGCGCCTACAACTTGGTTGCTTGATGTGTTCAGTGACTAGTCGATTTCGTATTCCTCACGCTTTCGCGCTAGCCCAAAATGGACTAGCCGCTCGCCACTGACCATCCCTCTGGGTCCCGACTTCCTCTTGCGTCGGCGGCAAACTATATGGACACTGTTCAAGAGTGCGGACGTATGGAGACCAAGCTCGTACTTAAAACATTCAATTTCTTTTCAAAAGTTTCAATTAAAATGATTTTTTCCTGAAAACTTATATGTGTTCGGTACGAACAAGTGAAATTTTGGGAGGTCCTATTTGGCGCTTTCAGCACCGCTTTTTTTGTTTTTTTTCAAAAGTGTCAATTAAATTGATTTTTTTCCTGAAAACTTATATGTGTTCGGTACAAACAAGTGAAATTTTGGGAGGTCCTATTTGCCGCTTTCAGCGCCGCTTGGGGCTCCTGGCAGGCCGGCCCAGCAATCTCCTTAAAAAACAGACACAAACATATGTACTATATATATTCAGCATCAAATATGGGGGAAGTGGGAAACAAACCCACATGCCAACGTCGTCAGCCAACGGCTCAGAGCGATAACCGCTGGACCAAGACGACAGAGCTGTCTACAATGCGAAAACAGTGCGATTTAATACTACTTTTCGGACAACACTAGCATATGTACAATATCCATATAAATCTTTAAGAAAGAAGATTTGCAATAAAAAAGTTGTCCAGCATGGAAAAATAGTTCAAAATTTCGAAAAAGTTCATGGAGTTTGAAAAAAATGTTCATCAATTTTGAAAAAAAAAGGTTGTCAAATTTTGAGAAAAGTTCAGGAATTTGAAGAAAAGTTCATCGCTTCTCAAAAGTATCTCAAATTTGGAAAAATCACCGACTTTTAAAAAAATATCATCAATTTTGAAAAAAATCACAATTTTGAGGCCGAGAAATCAAATCGTGGATTCAAAACCTTCACGGATTTCTGCAATTATTTTTTTAAAAAAAGTTCATCAATTTTTTAATAAAATCATCAACTTTGAAAATTTTCATAGTACTTTAACAAATTTCATCAAATTTGAAAACAAATCATCAAATTTAGAAAAAACATTGATTTTTTAAAATTTCATAAAATTCAAAGAAAGTTCACCAGGTTTAAAAAATATCAATTTGGAAAATTTGCGGATGTTTAAAAATAGTAATTGAATTAGAAAAACTCCGTGCATTTTGAAAAGAAGAAAAAAATAAAAAAAGAAAAAGAAAATAAAAAATGAAAAAATATTAAAGGAAAGACAGAAGAAAACAGAAAAAAGGATAAAAACAGACACAAGAAGTGTGTTGTCTCGGGTGGTTACTGAAGTTTGGACTGAAAAGGGGAAGTCACCAGGTCGAAACACCCCTCGCCTGACTTTACTGAAGTTTAGGAAATGCCAGAAATTTTGTTTGAAAATATTGTGATTTGTAGGCTGCACAGAAAAAACAAAATTCCGACCCAAAAACAAAAGAAATCTGTCCATTTAAAAGTACATATTTGCCTATTTTTTGTGCGCCATGTATAAAAGTATAATGCTGTAAATTTTTGCACATTTGTTGTATAATTTGCTCATATAAAAGATTGTTTTTCTTTTGTGTTGCGCAAAATGCTGGAGCTTGGTTTCCAATTACATTTTCCGCGCCGTCAAGCTCCTTCCTATCATACAATGGCTACAACACGGCGAGTAGCGTTTTTTTTTTCACGAATACGCTTGAAAGCGTATCATTGCATTGATAGGGGAGTGAACATATAGGTTGGCATCACGGTTGCGTACACAGAATGGCGCTACCGCGATGCAGGTGAGCATGAGGCTGCCCAGGAAAGAATGCCATGATTGTGGGGCAGCCCAGGAAAGAATGCCACGCCATGGAGTAGCGTTTTCCCGCAAACAAAAATCTTCTCTGTCTCCAACCAGGTCGGGGCTAACCCTTGCCAGCCATGGCCGCTTCGTATTCAACTTGAGGCTGTGCTCTATGTGAATGGACTAACGCGAGCACAAATAAATCAGGCAAATGAGAAAAGGCCAACACGTTTCTTGTTTATAAATTTTCTATACTACTAGCCTATGTGAATGGACTAACGCGAGTACAAATAAATCCGGCAAATGAGAAAAAGCCAACACGTTTCTTGTTTGTAAATTTTCTATACTACTAGCTGATAGCGAACATCCATTTTTGAATCCGAGCTCATCTGATCTCGGTGAACACTTAAATAAAAGGTTAGTACAAAATAAATAAAAATAATATATATTCTTTTGCATGGAAGATATTTGAGTGTGTGAGCTCCATGCCAATTTCAGCTCGTTCGGACATCTGAGAATTCTAAACAAATAAAAATTTATCCGGACAATTCATGAAACTTTTTTACAGCTCCAATTCTGTTTTCTTTTCTAAGACCTACTCACATGTCCAAACAAGCTGAAAATTGACGTGGAGCTTATGCATTCAAACTTCTTCCTCGCCAAAAAATTCAAAATTTTGATATTTTTTTGTAGTATTTTTTATTTTCCTGTTCACAGGCAGGGGACATGAGCTCGGGAGCCATATAGCCGTTGTCTAGATGAAACACACATTATTGTGAGAATGTTTTGCAATATATTTTCAATGGAATTTGGTTGTAAGGAACGAGAATATTTAAAGTAATAATATGAGAACTGCAATTGAAAATGCATAAAAATAAGATAATTGTAAAATAATTATTAAATATCAATAGAGTGGTTGCAAGTTTTTTTGACACAGCATACTTGTTGTCACGCACATACACACATGCACATCCTACCCGAGCATCTCTGAGATACCGGGCCGGCATAGTATTTTAAGATTAACTATACCAGTGTCAAGTTTAGAGCATCTCCAGCCGTTTGGCCTCCAGCGCACCCGGCGAATGCCTTTTGGCCTTTGCGCCGACGGTTTTTTCACCCTGGGGGTGATCGAGTTTCCAGCCGCGCCCCCCAGGTTTCGGCCCCCACATGCCGAAAAAATTCAAATTTTTCTCTCCCGCTGCAAAAAAAACGCCACAGGTTCGGTGATCATCATGACACAAGTGCCACAAGTCGGCGACCATCATGCCACAGGTCGGCGATCAAAACATACCCAAAAGTTCGGCGATCAAAAGGAAGGAATCACACACATCGAACGCATCAAACATCAAGCTCCTTTGCCGTGGGACTGGCCGGGGTGGACGTCAGCATCGGCGTGGGCGTGGCTTCAATGCTCGGGCTCGACGTTGGCGTGGCTTCATTGCTCAGGCTGGGCGTCGGCGTCGTCATGGGCGTAGGGGCGTTGGTCGCCGCCGGTCCGGGCATCTGGTTCAAGATGTGGCCGCGCTCCGCCAGGTACCACGCCTTCACCTGCTCATCCATCGTCGACATATCTGCCGCCATCAAGAACACTAGGTCGGTGTTCCTCTTCTTCGCGGCGACGTTGGTCCGGAGAAGGTCGAGCTTGACATCCTGCTTCGTCATCAACGCAGACAACCTCGAGTCGGATTTTCCCTCTTGGCGACGTTGTTCTTGGCGTCGGCGATGCACTGCTCGATCGATGATTGCAGCCGTTCGGCGGCCGGTGCCGCGTCCCTCGCCGCATTGGCCCTTTTTTTGCCATCAGGGCGCCCTTCTGCCGCCGCCGGGCAGGCGCGTCCGGCTTGTAGGTCTCCTTTGCCTTGGCCAGAGCGAGCCGACACTCCCTCCACTTCTCGCACGACTCGATCCTCGAGAACACGTGAAGAAACTTGAACTCTTGATCGCTGTTGTCCTGGCGAAACATGCTGAACATCCGAACCATCTGCACAGCCGAAGAACAAGTGTCGACCAAGAACACGGCGGTTAACGTTGGCCTTCCACTTGGCGTTCGACATGCCGGGGGGGGGGCGCTTGCCATCGGCGCCCTCGGCTTCCTCTGCTTTGGCTAGACGGCGCCATCGGTGGCTAGCCGAGGGGCCGCATATTTCTTCGACGACATGGCGGGCGGATCCGAGGAAGAATGGAGGAAGCGGCGGGGGAGAAGGGGGGCAAGGGGAAAAATGGAGGGAAAGGGGGAAGAAAACGGTGGGAAATTGGCCGATGTTGCCGATAGCACGGGCCCATGCGCCTTTTCGCTTCTGCCAGCGCCATCGGACGCCTCTGACGCGCTGGGTTCGACTTTGGTTCGCCAGTTGTTATTTCGGCCCAAACCGATGATAAACAACGATCTGCAGGCGTAACTGGATCGATTTTTAACCGCCAGCGTTAAAAAAGGCGCCTGAGGAGCCTGTTGGGGGACAAGTGAAGAGCCATTGCCAATTTCCTCTCTTAGGACTTGTACACTGATGGCTGGTTCATAGCAGAAGGCCTTGTTGCATGCTGAAGTGGATACTTCATCCGTTCCTAAATACTTATCTTTCTAGGCATTTCAACAAGTGACTACATACGGAGCAAAATGAGGAATCTACACTCTAAAATATGTCTACATACATTTGTATGTAGTAGTCATTTGAAATGTCTAAAAAGATAAGTATTTAGGAACGGAGGAAGTATATTTTAATGCATGGTTGCACACGCGTCTTTTCTTACCTGCTGAGGCGGCATTAATACAGAAGATTACTTGGGCACGACAACAAAACCGGGCATGTGCAGGGAGCAATTTCCTTGCCAATTGCAGAGCAGTGCACTGACCAAGTGTGTGCACGCCCTCGAAACCGGAAGGAGATAAGCAGAGCGCGGCCGTACGTTTTGTCCATAAGAAAGTGGCGCCGCTGTAGCAAATTTCAGCGTGCATGCTAATCATTATGGAGCCGGCAGCGAGCTGTAATGTAAACAAACAAGTCGCCAGTGAACGGTCATCCATCACATTATTATTGCTCCGCCCACGAGCAACATATCGAGTGCCGCCAACAGTAACCTGTCAATTAGTGTCTGCTTTCTATTTTATTGTACTCCTCGGAAGATCTCTCCGCGCGCGGTCTTCAGACCAAATTCCCAGAAGAAGGGGATCATGTGCGAGAGTGCTGCCTTTGTTTCAGTGCTGATCGCGGCCAAGCGAGCGCTTAGACCATCTTCAACAGCCGCGCGAAACAATGCGTGCGGGGCGTTTTGTCGCGCTCCAGCGGCGGCGGGAAAACCACGCGCGCGGAAACCGCTTGTGCGTGCGCGAAAAGGTGCCAGCTCGCGCGCCATCTTTTGCGCGCCGTTTTCGGCGCGCATATAAAGTGCGGCGCGCGTCACGCGCCTCTCCACGTCTCCTCTTCTCCTCTTCCTCTCTCTCTGCCACGCACCGCTCCAGCGCCCCGCCACTGACGCGCCTCCGCCGTCCCGGCGCCCCGCCATCGACGCGCCGCCATGCCGCCGCGCCGCCGAGGAGTGTCCAGCTACCGCGGCGTCCGCCCGCGCCTCAAGGCGGCTACTACGCGCAGATACGCTCCGGCGATCTCCGGCTCGGCCTCGGCACGTACGGGACGGCGCGCGAGGCCGGCCGCGCGTACAACGCGGCGGCGTGGCACCTAGGCCGGTCGCGCGGCCAGATGAACTTTCAGGATGTCTACACGCTCCAGCAAGCGCTCGACCGTGCCCCGCCGCCGCGTCTGAACACGGCACAAGACCGTGCGGAGCACGCCGAGCGGCAGCTCCGCCTCCTCGTCGCCCAGGAGGACGAGCGGGTCATGGCGGAGTGGCGGCGCCGCCACCCGGAGGACGTCGCCTACGAGCAGTCCTACTAGGCAAGGCGTCGCGAGGAGGACACGCGAAGGCGCCGCGAGGCGCGGTTGGACAGGCGTCGGCGCAAGGCGTTGGCGAACGCGCAGTCCGATCTCGTTGAAGCAGGTGGGCAGTCGTTCTTCACACCGGATGATGATCGGTGGTTGGACATCTGGCTGGATACCTCGGACGACACCGCCGAGAAGGATGATGATAGTGATGATAGCGACTTAGACTAGTTTTTTTATGCAATCTATCTCGTGCTTTATCGTTTGTCGTTTTTAATTATTATGCAATCTATGTTTCTGATGTGAAATACCTTTGTATCGTTAAAATCTATGCAATCTATCTATTTTCCAATAGCCTAGAATGAGCGCGCGCAGCTTTTTTGCGCGCTGCTGGAGCGGCGCGCACGCTGCATTTTAGTGCGGCTGCTGGAGCGGGCGCAATGCGCCGCGCCAAACCAGCCGAAGCGCGCGCATCATATGTGTTTTTTGCGCGCGGCGCGACCGGCGCCTGTTGGAGATGCTCTTACCTCGTCAAAGTGTATAACAACATTAGTTTATCAGCAGTGCAGTGTTCTAAAAGGTTTTATATTTTTTTACAGAGGTACTCCCTTCGTTTCATAACATGAAAGTGTTTTTGACACTACACAGTATTTAAAACACTCTTGTATTAGGCTGGTCATAGTGGGAAGTAACTTAGACTAGTGTCATGCATATAACACTAGTCTAAGTTACTACTCCCTCTGATCTTTTTTAGTTCGCATATAAGATATGACTGAAGTCAAGTCTCGTAAAGTACCAACATTTATAATCTGAAATCAATATCAATAGATGTGTCACGACTTAAAGTTTACTTTAGCATGACAGATGTTGATATTTTTTCATATAAATACGGTCAAACTTTGTGAAGTTTGACTTCAGAAAATTCTAATATGCAGAGTAAAAAGGACCGGAGGTAGTACATTCGTAATGCAAAGTAACATAATAGTAGTATCATAGATGTCTTCATTTATTAGCTCGTAAAATCATCTTGTCTTGAAAAACGCTATGTTACAGTAACATATTATGTTATCATCTCTCATTAATTACTTGCCACATAAGTAGAATTTTTCTCGAAATACGCTATGTTACTAGCTAAGTTACTCCCATTATGACTAGCTTTAAGAGAGAGGAAGTACTCTCTCTGTAAAAAAATATAAAAACATTTTGATTACTACTTTAATGATCTATAAATATTTTTATATTTCTTTACAAAGGGAGTAGTACAACAATAGAAGCAGCGGCAGCAGAACGCGGGCCGGTAATTATTTACTCGTGCACGAACAGGGAGCGTAGCAGATTTCGGTGCCCCACAGATGCGCACGCTTCTCGATGCATGGCATAAAGACATCCCGCCTTGTCTCCATTCGTTCCTCCCATCATTGCTAGCCTTCCCTACAGTTGATCCACGTAGCACTGTATTATACTACTCCTACGCTCATAAACCTTTTCAAAAAAATATATATACCGCCATGATTTTTTTCAGAAATTTCGTGTAATACCGGTCGGCGCACCACTGTTTGCTGCTGCTGGCTCTGGACGGTGAGGGTGACATGTCAATGGGAGCGCGCATGTGTTTCCTCCCGGGGGATTCATGATTAGTCGATCGCATGCTCGGATTCGCGGGCGCCGCACACTTGTCACAGGTCACAAGCCTATCAGCTGTCAACAAGTCACGGATGCGCCCCTGGAAAGCTCCCGCCCGTGCCTCCCTTCCAGCAACCATGCTGTATGCTATTGCTATGGACGGAGCCAAATCAACGCAAGAGAGAGGAGCAGCATCCCCTTCGGCCGGGTGCGCGCCGATCGGTCAAATCCGGGCACCTTTTATGGGATGAGGCATATGCAGCAGCTCTCAGACTCGCTGGCCGGAGATGGAGGGCCCTTTTGTTCTCCTCTTTGTGCACATGCAATAATATTTTGATTGCCTAGACAATGTTTTTTGTTCTGTTATAATCCTGGGTAGTGGGTAGTAGTAACAAGAAAGGCCGGGCGTGGACGTGGCGAATAGTAACAACGCAAGGATATCACTGCTAACGATTGTGTACGCGTGCATGCATGCATGCACGAACGAAATACGGACGAGGTGAACGTACTAAAAACTCCATGTCTCCCTGATGCAGCGGCAGACAGAACGAAATGCGTGCTGCCCGTACGAGCCGGTCTACGGACCAAAAGGCTGCCTCTCGGGTCTTCGCCAGCCGGGGCGACGTGCGCACTCGATGGATTTGCTTGCGTGCGGTTGCGGTACGTGCAACAACGTCGACCTGATTAGGACAAGACGACGGCAAAGCCAGCTGAGATGAGATGCTCACGATCCAGTCCAATCCCGGCCCATCTTATCCAAAAAAAGAGACATCTTCTCCCACCCATGCATGTGAGCGCGAGCGCGAGCGAGCCTGGCGACGTACTCCGGCGGAACACGCGCGCAGGCGCCATGACCCCGACGAGACGACGGAGTGGGATCCGATGCTGCCCCTCGGTCGTCGTTAATCAGTTCGCGGGCATGCTCTGGCTAGCCGCAGCTAATCTAACCCGAACGTGATTTTACTGGAGTAATGAGAGAGAGGAAACAGGAAATTGGAGTCCCGGCCGGCCGGCCCTACCTCCCCTCCCTTCGTCTTGTCACTGTCCCCCGTCCCACTTTCTCCGCGAAACCCTCGTCCCTCCCGCGAGAGCTTCAAGGTGGCCAAGTCCAAGCCACTTTGGCAAAGTCCACAGTAGAGGGATCCGTCGCACAAAGCGCACGTACGGTCGAGGCAGCCAGTACGTAGCTAGGCACCAGTTACCAGCAAGCAAGCAGCGACACGGAAAAGCACGGGCCGCTAGCTGCACGTACTCCATCACCTACGTACGGGCCACAGCGCGTGCGCGATCCCAGGAGGAGCGGCACGTACGTACGAGCTGTTCAGCTCTGCTCCGTCAGCTCAGCTCGGACGAGCTGTAGAGGTGTAGACGCTCTTAAGGTTTCTGAGCGCCGGCCGACGCACGCACTGGAGCACCGACTGGCCTTCTGCCCCGGCCATACCAGAGCGGGCGCACTGTGGTCTGTGGCCAATGTGCAATAACGTAGCGAGGAGTGGTACGCTGCACCACATCCCCCATACAGTCTACCTTGTTTTCTTCCTAGATCCCTCTCTGCTGCTTTCGGTGCTATGAGACATGAGAACCTCTGTAGCTCGCGCAGGGCATGGCCGATGGCCGGACCGGGACCTTGTGTGACGCAGCACTGGAACGGCTCCGATGGTACGTAAGCCTTTGGTTGGGTCGTTGCCCTGTCAAGGGCGACATGGACGGGCAAGCTCCAAGCCGGACTCGGCCGTGGTGGCCAGTGATGGGGTGACCGTCTGGCGAACCCATTGATTTGAACGACCGTGCATGCATGGGCTCCTGCGCGGCTGCCGGAGATGGCCCCAGGAGCACGACTCACGTAGACAATCACACAACCAAAAGATGGCGGTAAAGCCGATGCATGTTAAGGTTTGAGGATCCAAGTTCGATGCATGGCCATTATGCATGTGACGAGAGGTGCACTCACCTGAGCAGCTGAGCTGATGAACAATGGGCCGTGCCGAGGACGAGGAGGGCTAGTCATGTCGCCCAACGTTTTGCGCCCTGTTACTGACACAAGAGACATCAACTCAAATGACCCATGCATGCATGCACACAGCAAACCACGTACGTAGCATGTACTCAGTGAGTCCTAAATGCACGACACTGCGTGCTGCTGGACGTGTAAAGTTGCTGGCCAAGTTAAGCATTGCTTCGCACCTTTTACACACATTGTCCCATAAATATTTGTTTGTAGGGGAAATCCACTTGGCGCACTTTTTTTTTTTCAAAACCAAGGTTCCGTCATCAACAATGTCTGAACGTAAAAGACTAGGAGGATCACCCTCCCAAACGAAAGTCGAATTCAAAACACAGCTTATGTCTGGTAAGATTGTGCGCCAATCTATTAACCTCCGGACGACAATGAGTGAAAGTTGCTGCTCTGATGAGGGAGGTGAAGTTTGTTCAGCTCCACATCATTAGCGGGGCGCATCATGGGATCTGCCACTGCTTTCTGGTGGTACGGTATGGTTTGGTGTTGTGACTAGTTGTAAGACATTCTGATTTCTGTTATTGCAAATCGGAGAGGGGGCTCTCTTTTTCAATGACAAAACGACAAGAAGTGAAAGAAACTGCGTCTATATGAAGAGCTTGTTGAAAACAATCCGCGAAGATAATAGTGTACGGGTCCCAAACTTCACTCACGCCATTGCAAGCTTGAATTACTTCTACTGAATGTGATTTAAATATCGCAAGTTGGCAACCATGACTTTCCACCAATTCCAATCCTCGTTGAAGCGCTATCGCCTCGGCAGTCGTCGCACCATGAAGATGGTGAAGTAACTAGGAAGCTCCCGCTAGGCCCTCATCACGGTTCTTTCGAAGGATTGTTGCCCCCGCCCCGGAGCCAATATCAGAATACACGGCATCAATGTTTAGTTTATAAGAGTTAACAGGAGGTTTCTTCCACATAATGTTTTATTTTGTCACGGACTCACGCCTCACGGCTATATATGTACATTTCATCCATGGGAATTCTAATGGACGAACACCCTTTAGATAGTGTCGCGGTTTAGCACTATTTTGTACCGTTCGATTTGCTCGCCAGCTACGCACGCACGATGGTGACGACAACATGACAACATGGAAAGGTGCAACAACGCTTAATAAAAAAAATCAAACTTGCCATGATCTTTGTCGATATAGATTATTCATCGAGTATAATACAACAACTTTTGTACTTATGCGCAATTCCCAAACTCTTTGAGGTTTTTTTTAAGAAAAACTTCCAGACCCCGTTGGATCTCAGATCAAACTGCTCCTGGGAGCTCTTATCAGCTTAACATGTAAAGAGCTAACGGCTCCCAGAAGCTCGTATCAGCGTATCATGTAAGGTGCGGGAGCACCAAATATTCTCCCCGTGAAGTGAAGAGATAGATATGGGTAGTCTGTACACCAGTGATAAAACAACGTGAATCTTAGAGCATCTTCAATAGATGGTTCAAATGTAAAAGTAACTAACCTATGGACTATCTGAGGCTAAAAACGCAGCTCCAACGGACGGTCCATATATAAAAAAATTGGCCCGCGGCCTCCTCGTGATGTAAAATACAACACCTTGCGGTGCAAATTTAGAGCATCTCCAATAGATGGTCTAAATTTTGACGGTCCAAAACCGAAGATTTTACATTTGGACCGCCAAAAAGTGCGTCTTGGAGCTTCAAAAAAAAGGCCAACTTCAACAGATGGTCCAAATTCATGATCCAAAAGAGCAACTCCAATAGATGGTCCAAATTCATGGTCCAAATCCGGCCAGCAGCCGCACGACTGTTGTTCAGCCACTGTCCAGCCGCACATATTGCATAAAACGTGTTTTAAAACAACATAAAAAAGTTTCATGTCCACCATATCAAATTATTACATGGTTCTTCAGATCCAGGAGATGAAATGCAACACAAATACAACATTATTTTTAACAAACAAATAATGAATCTATGCGGATCTTTCGCCATGCCATTTCCAATGCTCTTCCATCAAATCTTTCTGGAGTTGGTCATACACATCGGTGACTCTAATCTCCCTGTACACCTTCATGAAACGTCTGATGCGATCCTCTTTGCGCATGGGGTTAACATGAATGCCCATCAACTGATAGAAGCTGTAATCTAAATTTTTTCCACGCTCGTTCTCAATGATCATGTTATGCATGATCACGCAAGCGGTCATGATGTATCAAAGGATCTTTTGATCCCAAAATCTAGATGGTCCTCGCACAATAGAAAATTGGGATTGCAAAATCCCAAATGCCCTCTCAACATCTTTTCTAGCCGCCGCTTGTGCATTATGAAAGACAAGTTCTTTCTTACCTTCAAGTTTTGCAACCGGCTTGACGAATGTACTCCACCTCGGGTAGATCTCATATGCAAGATAGTACCCATAGTTGTAGGTGCGGCCATTTTCTTCGAAGGTCACCGGTGGTGCTTCTCCATTTGCTAAGTTGGCAAAGAGAGGTGACCGGTCGAGCACGTTGATGTCGTTGCAAGAACGGGGCATACCAAAATATGTATGCCAAATCCATGTTTCATGATCAGCAACTGCCTCAAGAATGATTGTGGCATCCTTCCCACGACCCTTGAATTGTCCATGCCATGCTTTTGGACAGTTCTTCCATTTCCAATGCATGCAATCCACAGACCTGAGCATACCTGGAAACCCTCGAACTTTGTTCATCTCCAAAAGCCTCTGAGTGTCCTGAGCATTGGGTGCTCTCAAGTACTGTGGACTGAACACTTCTACCATAGTTATTGCAAATTGCTTGACATAGAAGATAGAAGTGCTCTCTGCCATCGCCAAGTTGTCATCAATGTAATCTGCCGGAACACCATATGCCATCATGCGCAAAGCGGCAATGACCTTTTGATCAATGCTATGGCCAAGCTACCCGGCATAGTTCCTTCTCTGCTCTAAGACTGGATTATGCTGCTTCATGGAATTGCAAATGCGGAAGAACAAGTCTTTCGACATTCTGAAACGGCGTCGAAAGTAATTCTCCGGAAAAACAAGTGATGATGCAAAGTAGTTGCGCACCAACTGTTTGTGCACATCAATCCATTCTCTCCGAATGAACGCACGACCATAAACGGAACCACTGTGCTTCGGTTTCTTCCTCTTGTGCATGGCCACTAGCATAGCAATCTCAAATTCCTCGTCCGACGATGAATCATCCACGAAAGAGGAGTCAACCGAGCTCATCTACAATGCACACAACCACCGTCAAACATACTATCCAATCCCAAGTTAAATCATCAAGTTTTGTCATTTTTTTACCTTGGGGGATTTCGTCGAACACCTTGTGCGTGCGGTGGAAGAAGATGAACGCCGGTTGGATTGGCTGCGGCTGACGGCTGCGGTCAGCTCCGGACGGCGGCGGAGATAAGAAATGAGCTTGGAGGCCGGCCAAGAGGAGCTCGGCGGGCGGCGAAGAATAGTTCGGCAGCCGGGCGAAGGGCTTGGTGCGGCTGTCGTGCGGCTGGCGCAACGGCCATGGACAGGCTCACGGCCGACGTGGAGGAGGTCGGCGGCAGCCTAAGACCCGACGGAGGCCTACCGCGGCAGCCGGACCGCCGAAGGTGCCGAATCCCATGCCGTCTGCCTCCCGATTCGGCGGCGTCCGGGCGGCTGCGAGACGGCTATCGGTAAGGGAGACGACGGGGGAGACGGCGACGGAGGGCAGCGACGGGGATGTAGGATGGTGGCGGCGCCGATGATGAGGTTTTGGGCAGTCGCGGCGGTGGATTCCGGCCGGCTGGTCTTCGGGCGGGCGGATGGGCATGGGCGGGAAAGGAAAGGAAGTGGCGGTTGGGCATTCGCGAGCAGCGGCTGGTTTTGGACCAGATGCACCTCGTGATGTAAATTTGCACCGCAAGGTGTTGTATTTTACATGACAAGGAGGCCGCGGTCCAATTTTTTTTGCATATGGACTGTCTGTTGGAGCAGCGTTTTTTGCCCGAGACGGTCCAAAAGCTAGGTAATTTTACATTTGGACCATCTATTGGAGATGCTCTTACATCACGAGGTGCATCTGGTCCGAAACTAGGTGCCGCCCGCGAACGCCCAACCGCCAGTTCCTTTCTTTTCCCGTCGGCCCGCCGCCGCCCCGCCGCCTCCACACCCCGCGGCCCGCGGCCCGCATCAGATCCGGCCCCGCCCCGCCCACCGCCGCTGTTTCCTTGCCGTCCCGCTGCCCGCCCGCCGCGGATCCGGCCGCGGCCGCAGTGCACACCGCCGCCCCGTCCGCCGCAGCTCTGACCCGCCCCGGCTCCGCCCGCCACCGCCCAGCACGCCGTCGCTGCCCGCAGCTCCGCCCCGCCCGGCTCCGTCCGCCATCGCCCCTCAGCTCCACCCCGCCCGGCTCCGTCCGCCACCGCCGTGGCCGCACGCCACCGCTCTCACCGCTCTCCGATGGCGCCGAAGGGCAAGTCGGGCTTCTTCAGCGTGAGGCAGAAGCCCTCCGGTAACTTCGGAGTGGAGTTCTCCGACGCCGGGAGGTGTTGGTGGATCGGCACATACCCCTCCGCCCATGACGCCGTGCGTGACTACGACGTGGTGGTGTGGCGTGCCGAGAGGCCTCGGGAGCACCTCAACTTCCCAATGATCGAGAGTCGGGCGAAAGCGGAGCTGCTTGTGCCATAGGGCATCAAGATGAAGGAGATCCCGACAAAGAAGAAGACGACGAAGAAGCCGTCGGTTGTCGTCAGTGCCGGCGAGACCGACGAGGAGGCGATGGCGAGGTTTTCTCGGGAGCATCCGGAGTACGTCTAGACCAAGCTAGAGTACTACTGAAAGCGTGAGGCGGAGCATAGGAAGAAGTGGGAAAAGAAGGAGGACGAGGCCAGTCCCTCGACGATGATCCCATCGAGCCCTCTCCTGAGGAGGATTGGGCAGACTTCTTGGAGGAGGAGGAGGGGTGCGACGACCCGGAGAAGGAGGAGTTCTGGGTGCAGTTCTGCAGCTCCGATGATTAGGAGTAGTTTATCTAGTAGTTTGAATAAGTAGTAGTTGAAGTTCATGTATGAAACTAAGTTGAATTTGATGTTTGAACTATGTTGAATGGACTAGTAGTTTGTCGTTTTAAGAAATTTACATCTTCATTTTGGACCATCTATTGGAGTTGCTCTTTTGGACCATCAATTTGGACCATCTGTTAGAGTTGAGCTTGTTTCGGAGCTCCAAAACGCACTTTTTGGCGGTCCAAATTTTACATTTCCGGTTTTGGATCGCCAAATTTTGGACCATCTATTGGAGTTGAGCTTTTTTCAGAGCTCCAAAACTCACTTTTTGGCGGTCCAAATTTTACATCTCTGGTTTTGGACCGCCAAATTTTGGACCATCTATTGGAGATGCTCTTAATAGGCAAACATTTGCTCACTTGGCTCCCCACACTACGCATGGTATGTTGTTGGTCTCTGGTGCCAGACGTCGATGACTCACAACAATATCTAATGTGATTGGGTCACGTGAATTGTGATTGGTTCGTGTGAACGCGCCAGCGCACATACATTCCTTCGGTATATGCATCCCAGAAATACCTAGGGACAAAATTTAGGAACAATGAGAGCGAGTAGGATAATGTTTTAGCATTTCTTTATGAATATACAATGGTAATTCTATCGCCTTTGGCTTAGTGCATCCCAATGCTATCCCCTAAAACGGACACATTATCTGTCCACGGACCACGTACGTAGACACGACACGGGAGCCAAAACAGTTGACGAATTCTGCGGTTGTGGAAAGATTTCCACCAATGTCCAATGATATTTACTCTACATAAATTTACTATTAGGTAGCATTCCTTGGGTGGGAAGGCATATTGCCGTGGCGAGTCGTACGGTCTTGGTCAAGTCGGTCCTCATGATGATTGCTATGTACTACTTGACGGTATTAGATTTACTACTCGAGGTCAAGAAGAAGATCGATGCCCGCAGACGTGCTTTTCTTTGGGTAGGTTGTGATAAGGTCACGCGTAGAAAATGCAAGATAAATTGGGAACAAGTGTGCAAGTCCACACAGTATGGAGGCCTTGGAATCGTAAATATCGACAAGTTTTCCATTGCCCTTTGCCTCCGGAGGTTGTGGGCTGAGAGGATTCATACAGATAGGCCATGGGTTGGCCTGGGAACCGTTGTGATGGCAATGAGCGAGATATTTTTTTCGTGGCTAGCAAGGACCAAGTTGGGGATGGTATGCATGCCAAGTTCTTGGAATCTCCTTAGCTCGATGGGATTGGGCCCAAGCACCTGAAGGAAATATGCCCTAGAGGCAATAATAAAGTTGTTATTTATATTTCCTTATATCATGATAATTTATTCATGCTAGAATTGTATTAAACGGAAACTTAATACATGTGTGGATACATAGACAAAACAACGTGTCCCTAGTAAGCCTCTACTAGACTAGCTCGTTAATCAAAGATGGTTATGTTTCCTAACCATAGACATGTGCTGTCATTTGATGAATGGGATCACATCATTAGGAGAATGATGTGCTGGACAAGACCCATCCGTTAGCTTAGCATAATGATCGTTAAGTTCTATTGCTATTGCTTTCTTCATGACTTATACATATTTCTCTAACTATGAGATTATGCAACTCCTGTAGGATCGAAAGTATGTCTAGAGGGGGGGTGATTAGACTACTTGACCAAATAAAAATCTAGCCTTTTCCCAATTTTAGTTCTTGGCATATTTTAGCAACTTTGAACAAGTCAAGCAATCTTAACACAATTCAAGCAAGCAGGCAAAGAGTATATGAGCAGCGGAAAGTAAAGCACGCAACTTGCAAGAATGTAAAGGGAAGGGTTTGGAGGATTCAAACGCAATTGGAGACACGGATGTTTTGTCGTGGTTCCGATAGGTGGTGCTATCGTACATCCACGTTGATGGAGACTTCAACCCACGAAGGGTAACGGTTGCGCGAGTCCATAGAGGGCTCCACCCACGAAGGTTCCACGAAGAAGCAACCTTGTCTATCCCACCATGGCCATCGCCCACGAAGGACTTGCCTCACTAGCGGTAGATCTTCACGAAGTAGGCGATCTCCTTGCCCTTACAAACTCCTTGGTTCAACTCCACAATCTTGTCGGAGGCTCCCAAGTGACACCTAGCCAATCTAGGAGACACCACTCTCCAAGAAGTAACTGGTGTGTTGATGATGAACTCCTTGCTCTTATGCTTCAAATGATAGTCTCCCCAACACTCAACTCTCTCTCACAGGATATGGATTTGGTGGAAAGAAGATTTGAGTGGAAAGCAACTTGGGGAAAGCTAGAGATCAAGATTCATATGGTAGGAATGGAATATCTTGGTCTCAACACAAGTGTAGGTGGTTCTCTCTCAGAAAATATAGGTTGGAAGTGTAGGTTTGTTCTGATGGCTCTCTCCACGAATGAAGAGGAGGTGGAGGGGTATATATAGCCTCCACACAAAATCTAACCGTTACACATAACTTCCCAAACTCGGTGGGACCGAATGGTTAAACTCGGTCTGACCAATTTAGCAAAGCTAGTGACCGTTAGGGTTTTCGGTGGGACCGACATGCAACTTGGTAGGACCGATATGATTAGGGTTAGGGCATAACGTAATCTCGGTGAGACCAATTACACAAACTCGGTGAGACCGATTTTGATAATAAGCTAACCAGAGAGTTGGTCAGGTAAACTCGGTGAGACCGAAACGTTACGAAGGGAAAACAGAGAGTTTACATTGCAATCTCGATGGGACCGATCGCTCATCTCGGTGAGACCGAAATGTTATGAAGGGAAACAGAGAGATTACAACCCCATCTCGGTGAGACCGAGATCCCTATCGGTGAGACTGATTTGCCTAGGGTTTGTGGAAGTGGCTAAGACATTTGGAACTCGGTGGCGCCGGATAGAAAGAATCGGTGGGGCCGAGTTTGACTTTTGGTTTAGGTCATATGTGGATGTGAGAAAGTAGTTGAGAGTTTTGAAGCATATCACTAAGCATTTTGAGCAAGAACCTCATTAAGCAACACCTCATCCCTCCTTGATAGTATTGGCTTTTCCTATAGACTCAATGTGATCTTGGATCACTAAAATAGAAAATGTAGAGTCTTGAGCTATGAGCTTGAGCTAATCCTTTGTCCTTAGCATTTTGAGGGGTCCACTTTTCTCATCCATGCCATGCCAATCATTGAGCTTGCCTGAGATATTAATCTTGAAATAGCATTAGCTCAATGAGTTATATGTTGTTAGGAATTACCAAAACCACCTAGGGATAGTTGCACTTTCAATCTCCCCCTTTTTGGTAATTGATGACAACATATAGATCAAAGCTTCGACAAATGATAATAAGAGTGAAAAACATTGTCGCTTTGAGAAGTATGTGATAAGTAAGAGCTCCCCCTAAATTTGTGCATAGTTTAAGATTTGCTTTGGACTGCAAATGCACAAAGAGTTAGGATCATGGGTTACTCTTCCATGTCACATACATCTTGGTGGAGCACTCAAAATGATAATAATTAAAATACATGCACTCATCACCAAGCAAAGTGAGTGATCACATAAAAGGATAATGTCATCCAACAAGCATTAAGGTAGCATATGATCAAACACATGATCATCCAAGTATCACAAAGGCATAAAGTATCTCAACCAAGCAAATAAATGAAGTTTAACCACCAAACAAAAAGAGAGAATAAAAAGCAACACTCCCTCTCGAAGCCTATGATCTATACATTTTCTCCCCCTTTGGAAACAAGTTACCAAAAATTTCATAAAAAATGCATAGTGCTAGATCGACACTCGGGCTTGGTCTTCAGGTGGTGGTGTAGACAGAACTCCAAGAACGAAGGCATCAGTCGATGTAGATGGAGCTGGTGGAGTAGATGCTGGAGCCGGTGGCACTGAAGCTGTAGCTGGTGCAGATGAAGTAGCTCTGGTGTCTGGAATAGGCACTGCAGCAGACCTCTGACCTCTGGGCACTCTAGCAAAAGCATCAGTGGTTGTCTTGCCCTTCTTCTCCTCCACTTCATCCTGAAGTTTCTCAACGACTGACTGGATCTCAGTGACCTTCACATCTAAGTCATAGAACTTCTGCTCCACGATCCTCTCCAAGCTCTCCTGGTTTTGAGTCAGGGTGGCCAGTCCCTTCTCAATCCTCAGAGTGGAGGCAATCAAGTAGCCAAGCTGATCTTGCTTGCTCTTCAGAAGATACTGACATGCTTCTTCAGTAGTTGGCATCCTTGCAGCCTTTTCAGCCTTTGCCTTCTCCTTCTTGGCTTGTGCGTGCACAGAATATGGTTTATTTTCATCCATCACCACAGTTTTGTCCTCAAAGTCTGGGTAGATGGGCAGGTGCTCCTTGTCCAGCAGATATGGGTTTTGGAGCAGCTGGCTTAGAAGTTTCTTTGGGCTTAGATGAAGCAGCCCCTGATCTTATGGCATCTCCCACGAGCTTCTGAGCTTTAGGTGCTGGTGCAGCATCCTCTTCCTCTTCTTCAGAGTCTTTCATTATTGAAGATCTCCCAAGCACTCTGGCAGTGGTCTTCTTGACCCTCTCTTTCCTTTTCTTTCTGCCACAACCTGCTCTTTGGGTGCAGATCCCAAAGTCTCTTGAGTGGATGCTCTGTCTTTAGACATTGGAGCTCTCTTGGTAGGAACCTTTTGCTTCATCCCTGGCTTGGTGGCAGCAGCTGTGCCATATTCCTTTTTCAGGACTTTCCTCTTTGAGGTGGCTTCTTCTTCCTCAGCCACATAGTCCTCATCCTCTGACTCTGAGGTTCTTTTCTTGCTGGCCCTGGTGGTAGCCTTTGGCAGATTGCTTGGTGTGCTCCTGCTTCCATCATCTGAGCTGCTAGAGGGACTAGTGCCCTCACTCAAGTGAACCTGTTCCTCTGACTTGTTCTGACTGTCACTCTGATCTGACATAATGCAAACACTGATAGCAGACCCTGTGAATAGATTATAGATGAGGTAGAGTGGATGAGCATCACAAAGTACAGATGTTTTTGCAAAAGAATGAATTAAAAACTTAGTTTTAGTTTTCCACAGAAAGCATTTCGGATCTACCGATTTGCAAACTCGGTGATACCGAAGTAGATTTGGGAACCTAAACTAGTGAACTCGGTCAGACCGAGTCACAGTTCGGTGGCACCGAGACTGCTAGGGTTTCACAAAGTGCTGAACTCGGTCACACCGATTTGCAATTCTCGATCAGACTGAGAATCACATGTGCAATGGCCTGAGCCAAATCGGTGGAACTGATTTCATCAACTCGGTCGGTCCGAGATGGTTTCGGCGGAAACCTAACCCTAAATTTTCAATTCACGACTAAACCACGGAGTGTTTTCGATATATATATATATATTGATCTCAATCGTGGCAAGATACATGGCAAATCAATGTGCCGGGGAATCGGAGTTAGAACAACACAAAGTTCAAGTCCATACCCTAGTTCGGCGATGAACTTGCTATGGCGGCAACGACGGAGACGATCCCGTTGATGGCGGCAGAGACCAGTGACAGGAGGCGGCTGTCGACGAGGAGGATGATCCGGAGACCCAGGGAGGCAGAGCAGGCTAAGCGCGGTCGAGGAGGTTCGGAAACTTTTCCAAAATTTGACTCGTGGATATATATAGCCTGACCCTGTCGGTGTGACCGAGTGGAACAACTCGGTGGCACCGAGCTTCATAACTGCAAGCAGTTATTGAAACTCGGTGTGATCGAAAAGTTCAAATCGGTTGCACCGAGATTGAAAACCTAGATTGACTTAGTGATCTCGATATGACCGAAATGGATGAATCGGTCAGACCGAAACGCACAAAGAAGTTTTGGATTTTTTCAGTCTATGACGAATCGGGGACTCCGAGTGCTCCTCACACAGAGTGGTTCGAATCTAGCTTGATCAAACTTTGTGATGCAGCATGAATAGAGTTTGAGACGAGAAAAGCATAGATATCTAGAGAAGGTTCTTAGGCATTCTTGTCCATCCACTTGGCAAAAAGAAAAGGAAACCAATCAATCAAAACAACAAGCGGATGTCCTCGAATGAGTAAATTATGCAACCAACATGCTCACACAATAAAATGAGAAATGAAATATGTGGCAAAGCATGCACAAACAATTCTAGCATCTATCAAGCAATTGGCGATGACTAGGTCATCTATATATGAGTATATTGACTTAGGAGTCAAATGAGAACATTTGATCGTAGGTCATACTCATTGTTTAAGCACAAGTGGGGTTACCACTTTTACATAAAGCGTTGTTGTGTTCACACCATTAGAGTTGCTTTAGCTCAATTCTTAGAGTAAAGCTCCCCCTAGATGTGAGATCCCCCCTAAGAGGGATGAACTAACCTTGGGTTTTGTCGATGATGACTTCTTGTAGGTGTTGAAGATGTGGATGCTCTAAGTTGATGTAGATCATTCGGAGCTATCCTTTGGAGTGAGTTGCACTTTCAATACCTACACGGGTTAGTCCCACAAGGAACAAACAAGGATATCCATAGACATAGAGTGATGCACACACAGGATGATGTCTATGAGAGCATTAGGTTACCTTGTCCCTTGTCTTACCAACAAGAGGGTTTGTGACTCCTTGAACTAATGCAAGATGTGGAAGTTGATTGCACTTGTTCTTGCCAAAATGATAAGAGCGAAGTATGTTGGCGGAGTCACCCTCAAGAACTCTCTAGTTCTTGTTCTTCGGGATTCACACCATCTTGATGGGAATCCTCGGAGTTGTAGTTGTACTTGATGAAGTGGAACTTGATGTAGTCTTGGGAACCCACTTGACCAAGGCCTTTGGAGCTTCTTCAAATGCATCAATTTCCTCTTGAAGCTTGTCCTTGCCTTTTTCCTTGTGGTCTTGTGGTGGAAGATCATCTTAAGCTTGTGTCCCCTTGAAAGAAGTAGGATCATACTTCTCTTGTTGAGGAACAAACTTCGTCTTGGGGTATTTATCTTCTTCCCACTCAACTTCATTGGCATTGAACTTCCGTTCAAAACCAGTACCTTGATTCTTCCGGTGCCTTCCTTGCTTGCATACAATTTCCTCGAATTGCTTACTCCCGGCAAGGCTCTTGTAAACACCTTTCTCTATGATTCCCTTCAATAAGCTATTTTCTTGCTCAAGTGTAACTTGGCTAAGAGAATCATTAGTGGAATCAAGAGAACTACTAGAAGCAACAATATTGGATTTAGCATGATTATTGTTACTACTAGAAGAAGAATCCTTCTTGTTCTTATTACTAGACTTGACTTGAGGCATGTAAGTGGATACGAGTAAACGCTTGGCAATGTAAGAAGAACTTTTCTTGCGAAGATCATCATTGATTGCCTTTAAGAACTCATGCTCTTGCTCAAGATTGAGCTTCTCAAAACGTAATTTCTCATGAGTCCTTAAAAGTTCTCGATGATCTCCTAAGATAGTTTCATGAGCTAACTTAAGAGTGTTTAGTTCTTTAGTTAGAGACTTAATCTTCTCCTTATCATTGTCATTCGTTTCATCTTGATTAGCATGATTAATTGACGTTTAATCATAGTATTCATCACTAGAGTTGTCAAAAAGTAAATCATCATCACCTAATAAGTCATCTTCATCACTATTGAAATCAACATACTCGAGGTGTGATACCTTTGGACCTTTGGCCATGAAGCATCTTCCAATTCCTTCATTTGGTGAATCAAATATGTTGTAGGAGTTGGTTGACACAAGTGCTAGACCAGCAACACCTTCATCTTGAGTATATTAGGAGTCGGAGTGATAGCTTCTCTCGGAGTGACTGTCGGAGTCGGAGCCGGATACCCATTCACCAACATGAGCTTGATGTCTTCGTTTTGTGTAGCTCCTTGATGACTTGTCCTTCCTTTCTGAATCCTTGCTTCTTCGAGAGGGCCTTCGTTCATAACGATCATCCCTACTCCTTCTCTCCCTCGACGGTGATTCTTCTCTTCTACTTCTTCTTTTGGGAGAATCTTCTCTTCTCTTGTGGGGAGCCATACACTCATTGGAGTAGTGTCCGGGTCTTCCACAATTGTAGCAGCTTCGCTCTCGACTAGAAGATCTTTTGTCATTGTAGGACCTTGACTTGGAACTTCTCTCTTTGCTTCTATTCTTGTAGAACTTGTTGAAGTTCTTCACCATTAGGCTCAATTCTTCATTGAAGGTTTGTTTCTCACTTGATGATGTGGGAGCTTCACATGAGGCTTTGTAAGCACCACTTGACTTGTTATGGATCTCCTCCTTATCCTTGAGTGACATCTCATGAGCAACAATTCTTCCAATGACTTCCGTTGGCTTGAGATCTTTGTAATTTGGCATCATTTGGATCAATGTGCATACGGTATCGTATTTTACATCCAAGGCTCTTAGGATCTTATTGATGATGAATTTGTCGGTCATCTCTTCACTTCCTAAGCCGGCAATCTCATTTGTGATAAGAGCAAGCCTAGAGTACATTTCAACGACACCTTCACCATCCTTCATTTTGAAATTGTCAAGTTGACTTTGAAGCACATCCAACTTGGATTCCTTGATGGAGTTGGTACCTTCGTGCATATCAATCAAAGTATCCCAAATTTCCTTTGCATTCTCAAGACGGCTGATTTTGTTGAATTCTCCGGGGCACAATCCGTTGAAGAGGATATCACAAGCTTGAGCATTGTATTGTAGCATCTTCAACTCTTTCGCGGTAGCTTCACGATTCGGTTCTCTCCCATCAAAGAATTCACCTTGCAAGCCAACACACACAATAGCCCAAACGGCGGGGTTATGTCCAAGAATATGCATTTTCATCTTATGCTTCCAACTAGCAAAATTAGTACCATCAAAGTAAGGACCTCTACGGTGGTAATTTCCCTCCTAGACGCCATACTCTCCTAGGTTGTGAAACCAAGGCTATGACTTCCAAAAGCTATGAAGATCAAAGCAAATGGAGACCAAAGCTCTGATACCACTTGTAGGATCGAAAGTATGTCTAGAGAGGGGGATGATTAGACTACTTGACCAAATAAAAATCTAGCCTTTTCCCAATTTTAGTTCTTGGCATATTTAGCAACTTTGAACAAGTCAAGCAATCTTAAAACAATTCAAGCAAGCATGCAAATAGTATATGAGCAGTGGAAAGTAAAGCATGCAACTTGCAACAATGTAAAGGGAAGGGTTTGGAGGATTCAAACGCAATTGGAGAGACGGATGTTTTGTCGTGGTTCCGATAGGTGGTGCTATCGTACATCCACGTTGATGGAGGCTTCAACCCACGAAGGGTAACGGTCGCGCGAGTCCACGGAGGGCTCCACCCACGAAGGGTCCACGAAGAAGCAACCTTGTCTATCCCACCATGGCCATCGCCCACGAAGGACTTGCCTCACTAGCGGTAGATCTTCACGAAGTAGGCGATCTCCTTGCCCTTACAAACTCCTTGGTTCAACTCCACAATCTTGTCGGAGGCTCCCAAGTGACACCTAGCCAATCTAGGAGACACCACTCTCCAAGAAGTAACAAATGGTGTGTTGATGATGAACTCCTTGCTCTTGTGCTTCAAATGATAGTCTCCCCAACACTCAACTCTCTCTCACAGGATATGGATTTGGTGGAAAGAAGATTTGAGTGGAAAGCAACTTGGGGGGAGACTAGAGATCAAGATTCATATGGTAGGAATGGAATATCTTGGTCTCAACACAAGTGTAGGTGGTTCTCTCTCAGAAAATATAGGTTGGATGTGTAGGTTTGTTCTTATGGCTCTCTCCATGAATGAAGAGGAGGTGGAGGGGTATATATAGCCTCCACACAAAATCTAACCATTACACATAACTTCCCAAATTCGGTGGGACCGAATGGTTAAACTCGGTCTGACCGATTTAGCAAAGCTAGTGACCGTTAGGATTTTCGGTGGGACCGACATGCAACTCGGTAGGACTGATATGATTAGGGTTATGGCATAACGTAGTCTCGGTGAGACCGATTACACAAACTCGGTGAGACCGATTTTGGTAATAAGCTAACCAGAGAGTTGGTCAGGTAAACTCGGTGAGACCGATCGCTCATTTCGGTGAGATCGAAACGTTACGAAGAGAAAACATAGAGTTTACATTGCAACCTCGGTGGGACCGATCACTCATCTCGGCGAAACCGAAATGTTTCAAAGGGAAACAAAGAGATTACAACCCCATCTCGGTGAGACTGAGATCCCTATCGGTGAGACCGATTTGCCTAGGGTTTGTGGCAGTGGCTAAGACATTTGAAACTCGGTGGCGCCGGATAGAAAGAATCGGTGGGGCCGAGTTTGACTTTTGGTTTAGGTCATATGTGGATGTGAGAATGTAGTTGAGGGTTTTGTAGCATATCACTAAGCATTTTGAGCAAGAACCTCATTAAGCAACACCTCATCTCTCCTTGATAGTATTGGCTTTTCCTATAGACTCAATGTGATCTTGGATCACTAAAATATAAAATGTAGAGTCTTGAGCTATGAGCTTGAGCCAATCCTTTGTCCTTAGCATTTTGAGGGGTCCACTTTTCTCATCCATGCCATGCCAATCATTGAGCTTTCCTGAGATACTAATCTTGAAATAGCATTAGCTCAATGAGCTATATGTTGTTAGGAATTACCAAAACCACCTAGGGATAGTTGCATTTTCAACTCCCGAATACCAGAGGAACACCTTGTGTGCTATCAAACATCACAACGTAACAGGGTGATTATAAAGATGCTCTACGGGTGTCTCCGAAGGTGTTTGTTGGTTTGGCATAGATCAAGATTAGGATTTGTCACTCCGAGTATCGGAGAGGTATCTCTGGGCCCTCTCGGTAATGCACATCAGTATAAGCCTTGCAAACAATGTGACTAGTGAGTTAGTTGTGGGATGATGCATTACAAAACGAGTAAAGAGACTTGCCGGTAACGAGATTGAACTAGGTATAAGGATACGGATGATCGAATCTCGGGCAAGTAACATACCGATGACAAAGGGAATAATGTATGTTGTTGTTGCGGTTTGACCGATAAAGATCTTCGTAAAATATGTAGGAACCAATATGAGCATCCAGGTTCCACTATTGGTTATTGAGCAAAGATGTGTCTCGGTCATGTCTACATAGTTCTCGAACCCGTAGGGTCCGCACGCTTAACGTTCGATGACGATTTGTATTATGAGTTATGTGTTTTGGTGAACGAAGTTTGTTCGAAGTCCCGGATGAGATCACGGGCATGAAGAGGGGTCTCAAAATAGTCGAGAGGTAAAGATTCATATATTGGAAGGTAGTATTCGGGCATCGGAATGGTTCCGAGTGGTTCGGGTATTTCTTTGGAGTACCGAGGGGTTACCGGAATCCCCCGGGGAAGTGTTGGGCCTACATGGGCCTAAGGGAGAGAGAGAGAGGCCCGTGTGGGGGGGAGCTCCTAGGGAGTCCGAATAGGACAAGGAGGAGGGAGCGCGGCCCCCCTTTCCCTTTCCCTCTCCCTCTCCTTCCTTTTCCCTCCGGTGGAAGAAAGGAAAGGGGGGGATCCTACTAGGAGTGGAGTCCTAGTAGGACTCCCCCATGGCACGCCCCTCCTTGCGGCTAGCCTCCTCCTCCCCCTTTATATACGGGGGCGGGGCACCCCAAAGGCACATCAATTGCTCTCTTAGCCGTGTGCGGTGCCCCCCTCCATAGTTTACTCCTCTGGTCATAGCGTTGTAGTGCTTAGGCGAAGCCCTGCGAGAATCACATCACCATGACCATCACCACGCCGTCGCGCTGACAGAACTCTCCCTCGACCCTCTGCTGGATCAAGAGTTCGAGGAACATCATCGAGCTGAGCGTGTGCTGAACACGGAGGTGCCCTATGTTCGGTACTTGGATCGGTTGGATCGTGAAGAAGTTCGACTACATCAACCGCGCTAACCTAATGCTTCCACTTTTGGTCTACGAGGGTACGTGGACACACTCTTCCCCTCTCATTGCTATGCATCTCCTAGATAGATCTAGCGTGATCGTAGGAATTTTTTTGAAATTGCATGCTACGTTCCCAACAGTGGCATCCAAGCCAGGTCTATGCGTAGATGATATTGTTGGGGAACACAGTATTTCAAAAATATCCTACGATCACGCAAGATCTATCTAGGAGATGCATATCAACGAGAGGGGAGAGTGTGTCTACGTACCCTCGTAGACCAAAAGCGGAAGCGTTTAGTAACACGGTTGATGTAGTCGAACGTCTTCGCGATCCAACCGATCAAGTACCGAATGCATGGCACCTCCGCGATCTGCACACGTTCAGCTCGGTGACGTCCCTCGTACTCTTGATCCAGCTGAGGCCGAGGGTGAGTTCCGTCAGCACGATGGCGTGTCGACGGTGATGGTGAAGTTTCCGATGCACGGCTTCGCCTAAGCACTACGACAAATATGACCGAGGTGTAAAACTGTGGAGGGGGCACCGCACACGGGTAAAGATCAACTTGTGTGTCTATGGGGTGCCCCCTCCCTCGTATATAAAGGAGGGGAGGAGGAGGAGGGCCGGCAGAAAGGGGTGCGCCAAAGGGGGGGGGGGAATCCTACTCCTAGTAGGAGTAGGTTTCCCCTTTCCTAGTCCTAGTAGGAGAAGAAGGAAGGAGAGGAAGAAGAGAAGGAAAGGGGGGGGCTAACCCTAGTCCAATTCGGTTTGGGCTAGGGGGGGTGCCACACCTTGTCCTGCCTCCTCTCTTTCACCATTAGGCCTATGAGGCCCAATAACTTCACGGAGGGGGTTCTGGTAACCCCCGGTACTTCGAAACTCATCTGAAACGATCCGAACCATTCCGGTGTCCGAATGTAACCTTCCAATATATGAATCTTTATGTATCGACCATTTCGAGACTCCTCGTCACGTCCGTAATCTCATCTAGGACTCCTAACAACCTTTGGTACATCAAATCACATGACTCATAATATAAATCATCATTGAACGTTAAGCATGCGGACCCTACGGGTTCGAGAACTATGTAGACATGACTGGGACACATCTCCGGTCAATAACCAATAGCGGAACCTAGATGCTCATATTGGATCCTACATATTCTACAAAGATATTTATCGGTCAAACCACATAACAACATACGTTGTTCACTTTGTCATCAGTATGTTACTTGCCCGAGATTTGATCGTCGGTATCATCATACCTAGTTCAATCTCGTTACCGCCAAATCTCTTTACTCGTTCCATAATGCATCATCCCGTGGCTAACTCATTAGACACATTGCTTGCAAGGCTCATAGTGATGTGCATCACCGAGAGGGCCCAGAGATACCTCTCGGATACACGGATTGACAAACCCTAATCTCGATCTATGCCAACTCAACAAACACCATCAGAGACACCTATAGAGCATCTTTATAATCACCCAGTTACGTTGTGACATTTGATAGCACACTAAGTGTTCCTCCAGTATTCGGGAGTTGCATAATCTCATAGTCATAGGAACATGTATAAGTCATGAAGAAAGCAATAGCAATAAACTAAACGATTATAGTGCTAGGCTAACGGATGGGTCTAGTCCATCACATCATTCTCTAATGATGTGATCCCGTTCATCAAATGACAACACATGTACATGGCTAGGAAACTTAACCATCTTTGATTAACGAGCTAGTCAAGTAGAGGCATACTAGGGACACTCTGTTTGTCTATGTATTCACACATGTACTAAGTTTCCGGTTAATACAATTTTAGCATGAATAATAAACATTTATCATGATATAAGGAAATATACATAACAAATTTATTATTGCCTCTAGGGCATATTTCCTTTAGTCTCCCTCTTGCACTAGAGTCAATAATCTAGATTACACACTAATGATTCTAACACCCATGGAGTTTTGGTGCTGATCATGTTTTGCTCGTGAGAGAGGCTTAGTCAACGGGTCTGCAACATTCAGATCCATATGTATCTTGCAAATCTCTATGTCTCCCTCCTTGACTTGACTGCGGATGGATTTGAAGCGTCTTTTGATGTGCTTGGTTCTCTTGTGAAATCTGGATTCCTTTGCCAAGGCAATTGCACCAGTATTTTCACAAAAGATTTTCATTGGACCCGATGCACTAGGTATTACACCTAGATTGGATATGAACTCCTTCATCCAGACTCCTTCATTTGCTGCTTTTGAAGTAGCCATGTATCCGCTTCACACATAGATCCCGCCACGACGCTCTGCTTAGAACTGCACGAACTGACAGCTCCACCATTCAATAAAAATATGTATCCGGTTTGTGACTTAGAGTCATCCGGATCAGTGTGAAAGCTTGCATTGATGTAACCTCTTAATACGAGCTCTTTGTCACCTCCATAAACGACAAACATATCCTTAGTCCTTTTCAGGTATTTCAGGATGTTCTTGACCGCTGTCTAGTGATCCATTCCCGGATTACTTTGGTACCTCCCTGCTAAACTAATAGCAAGGCACACATCAGGTCTGATACACAACATTGCATACATGATAGAACCTATGGCTGAGGCATAGGGAATGTCTTTCATTTTCTCTCTATCTTCTACAGTGGTCAGGCATTGAGTCTGACTCAACTTCACGCCTTGTAACACAGGCAAGAACCCTTTCTTTGCTTGATCCATTTTGAACTTATTCAAAACTTTATCAAGGTATGTGCTTTGTGAAAGCCCAGTTAAGCATCTTGATCTATCTCTATAGATCTTGATGCCCAATATATAAGCAGGTTCACCGAGGTCTTTCATTGAAAAATTCTTATTCAAGTATCCTTTTATGATATTAAGAAATTCAGTATCATTTCCGATCAACAATATGTCATCCACATATAATATCAGAAATGTTGCAGAGCTCCCACTCACTTCCTTGTAAATATAGGATTCTCCAAAAGTGTGTATAAAACCATATGCTTTGACCACACTATCAAAGTGTATATTCCAACTCCGAGATGCTTGCACCAGTCCATAAATAGTTTGCTAGAGTTTGCACACTTTGTTCGCACCTTTTGGATCGACAAAACCTTCCGGTTGCATCATATACAACTCTTCTTTAAGATATCCATTAAGGAATGCAGTTTTGTCATCCATTTGCCAAATTTCATAATCATAAAATGCGGCAATTGCTAACATGATTCGGACGGACTTAAGCATCGCTACGGGTGAGAAGGTCTCATCGTAGTCAACTCCTTGAACTTGTCGAAAACCTTTCGCAACAAGTCGAGCTTTGTAGACAGTAATATTACCATCAACATCAATCTTCTTCTTAAAGATCCATTTATTCTCTATGGCTTGCCGATCATCAGACAAGTATACCAAAGTCCACAATTTGTTCTCATACATGGATCCCAATCTCAGATTACATGGCCTCAAGCCAATTTGCGGAATCTGGGCTCATCATTGCTTCCTCATAGTTCGTAGGTTCGTCATGGTCAAGTAACATGGCCTCCAGAACAGGATTACCATACCACTCTGGTGCGGATCTTACTCTGGTTGACCTACGAGGTTCGGTAGTAACTTGATCAGAAGTTTCATGATCATCATCATTAGCTTCCTCACTAATTGGTGTAGGAATAACTGGAACTGATTTCTGTGATGAACTACTTTCCAATAAGGGATAAGGTACAATTACATCATCAAGTTCTACTTTCCTCCCACACACTTCTTTTGAGAGAAACTCCTTCTCTAGAAAGGATCCATTCTTAGCAACAAATATCTTGCCTTCGGATCTATGATAGAAGGTGTACCCAACAGTCTCCTTTGGGTATCCTATGAAGACACATTTCTCCGATTTGGGTTCGAGCTTATTAGGTTGAAGCTTTTTCACATAAGTATCGCAAACCCAAACTTTAAGAAACGACAACTTGGGTTTCTTGCCAAACCATAGTTCATATGGTGTAGTCTCAACGGATTTTGATGGTGCCCTATTCAACATGAATGCAGCCGTCTCTAAAGCATAACCCCAAAATGATAGCGGTAAATCAGTAAGAGACATCATAGATCGCACCATATCTAATAAAGTGCGGTTACGACGTTCGAACACACCGTTACGCTATGGTGTTCCAGGTGGCTTGAGTTGCGAAACTATGCCGCATTGTTTCAAATGAAGACCAAACTCATAACTCAAATATTCACCTCCATGATCAGATCATAGAAACTTAATTTTCTTGTTACGATGATTTTCCACTTCACTCTGAAATTCTTTGAACTTTTCAAATGTTTCAGACTTATGTTTCATCAAGTAGACATACCCATATCTGCTCAAATCATTTGTGAAGGTCAGAAAATAACGATACCCTCCACGAGCATCAACACTCATCGGATCGCATACATCAATATGTATTATCTCCAATAAGTCTGTTGCTCATTTCCGGAGAACGGAGTCTTAGTCATCTTGCCCATGAGGCATGGTTCGCAAGCATCAAGTGATTCCAAAAGCCCATTAGCATGGAGTTTCTTCATGCGCTTTACACCAATATGACCTAAACGGCAGAGCCACAAATAAGTCGTATTATCATTATTAAACTTATATCTTTTGGCTTCAATACTATGAATATGTGTATCACTTCTATCAAGATTCAATAAAAATAGACCACTCATCAAGGGTGCATGACCATAAAAGATATTACTCATATAAATAGAACAACCATTATTCTCTGATTTAAATGAATAACCGTCTCGCATCAAACAAGATCCAGATATAATGTTCACGCTTAACGCTGGCACCAAATAAGAATTATTCAGGTCTAATAGTAATCTCGAAGGTAGATGTAGAGGTAGCGTGCCGACTGCGATCACATCGACTTTGGAACCATTTCCCACGCGCATCGCCACCTCGTCCTTAGCCAATCTTCGCTTAATCCGTAGCCCCTATTTTAAGTTGCAAATATGAGCAACAGAACCAGTATCAAATACCCAGGCGCTACTGCGAGCATTAGTAAGGTACACATCAATAACATGTATATCAAATATACCTTTCACTTTGCCATCCTTCTTATCCGCCAAATACTTGGGGCAGTTTCGCTTCCAGTGACCAGTCCCTTTGTAGTAGAAGCACTCAGTCTCAGGTTTAGGTCCAGACTTGGGCTTCTTCACTTGAGCATCAACTTGCTTGCCGTTCTTCTTTAAGTTCCCCTTCTTCCCTTTGCCCTTTTTCTTGAAACTAGTGGTCTTGTTAACCATCAACACTTGATGCTCCTTCTTGATTTCTACCTCCGCAGCTTTTAGCATCGCGAAGAGCTCGGGAATTGTCTTATCCATCCCTTGCATATTATAGTTCATCATGAAGCTTTTGTAGCTTGGTGGGACTGATTGAAGAACTCTGTCAATGACACTATCATCAGGAACATTAACTCCCACCAGTTGAGTCAAGTGGTTGTGGTACCCACACATTCTGAGTATATGTTCACAGACATAACTATTCTCCTCCATCTTGCAGCTATAGAACTTATTGGAGACTTCATATCTCTCAATTCGGGCATTTGCTTGAAATATTAACTTCAACTCCTGAAACATCTCATATGCTCCATGATGTTCAAAATGTCGTTGAAGTCCTGATTCTAAGTCGTAAAGCATGGCACACTGGACTATCGAGTATTCATCAGCTTTGCTCTGTCAGACGTTCATAGCAGCTGGTGTTTCTCCTGCAGCGGGCTTTGCACCTAGCGGTGCTTCTAGGACGTAATTCTTGTGTGCAGCAATGAGGACAATCCTCAAGTTACGGACCCAGTCCGTGTAGTTGGTACAATCATCTTTCAACTTAGCTTTCTCTAGGAACACATTAAAATTCAAAGGAACAGTAGCACGGGCCATTTATGTACAACAACATAGACATGCAAAATACTATCAGGTACTAAGTTCATGATAAATTAAAGTTCAATTAATCATATTACTTAAGAACTCCCACTTAGATAGACATCCCTCTAGTCATCTAAATGATCGAGTGACCCATATCAACTAAACCATGTCCGATCATCATGTGAGATGGAGAAGTTTTCAATGGTGAACATCACTATGTTGATCATATCTACTATATGATTCACGCTCGACCTTTCGATCTCAGTGTTCCGAGGACATATTTGCATATGCTAGGCTCGTCAAGTTTAACCTGAGTATTCTGCTTGTGCAAAACTGGCTTGCACTCGTTGTATGTGAACGTAGAGCTTATCACACCTGATCATCACGTGGTGTCTCAGCATGACAAACTGTAGCAACGGTGCATACTCAGGGAGAACACTTATACCTTGAAATTAGTGAGAGATCATCTTATAATGCTACTGTCGTACTAAGCAAAATAAGATGCATAAAGGATCAATATCACATGCAATCAATATAAGTGATATGATATGGCCATCATCATCTTGTGCCTTTGATCTCCATCTCCAAAGCACCGTCATGATCATCATCGTCACCGGCTTGATACCTTGATCTCCATCATAGCATCGTTGTCGTCTCACTCGATTACATGGTGATAAAGTAAAGCAATTACATGGCGATTGCATTTCATACAATAAAGCGACAACCATATGGCTCCTGCCAATTGCCGATAACTTTGTTATAAAACATGATCATCTCATACAACAATTTATATAATCATGTCTTGACCATATCACATCACAGCATTTCGTACAAAAACAAGTTAGACGTCCTCTAATTTGTTGTTGCAAGTTTTACGTGGCTGCTACGGGCTTAGCAAGAACCGTTCTTAGCTACGCATAAAAAACCACAACGATTTTTCGTCAAGTGTGTTGTTTTAACCTTCAACAAGGACCGGGCGTAGTCACACTCGATTCAACTAAAGTTGGAGAAACAGACACCAACTAGCCACCTGTGTGCGAAGCACGTCGATAGAACCAGTCTCATGAACGCGGTCATGTAATGTCGGTCTGAGCCACTTCATCGAACAATACCGCCGAATCAAAGTATGACATGCTGGTAAGTAGTATGACTATTATCGCCCACAACATTTTGTGTTCTACTCGTGCATATAACATCTACGCATAGACCTGCCTCGGATGCCACTGTTGCAGAACGCAGTATTTCACAAAATTTCCAACGATCACGCAAGATCTATCTAGGAGATGCATAGCAACGAGAGGGGAGAGTGTGTCTATGTACCCTCGTAGACCAAAAGTGGAAGCGTTTAGTTACGCGGTTGATGTAGTCGAACGTCTTCGCGATCCAACCGATCAAGTACCGAACGCACGGCACCTCCGCGATCCGCAAACGTTCATCTCGGTGACATCCCTCGTACTCTTGATCCAGCTAAGGCCGAGGGTGAGTTTCGTCTGTACGACGGCGTGTTGGCGGTGATGATGAAGTTACCGACGCAGGGCTTCGCCTAAGCACTACGACAATATGACCAAGGTGTAAAACTGTGGAGGTGGCACCGCACATGGCTAAAGATCAACTTGTGTGTCTATGGGGTGCCCCTCCCTCGTATATAAAGGAGGGGAGGAGGAGGAGGGCCGGTAGAAAGGGGCGCGACAAAGGGGGGGAATCCTACTCCTAGTAGGAGTAGGTTTCCCCCTTTCCTAGTCCTAGTAGGAGAAGAAGGAAGGAGAGGAAGAAGAGAAGGAAAGGGGGGCGCGACCCCCTAGCCCTAGTCCAATTCGGTTTGGGCTAGGGGGGCGCCACACCTTGGCCTGCTGCTACCTCTTGAGCATCGCGTTGGTTTTCCCTTGAAGAGGAAAGGTGATGCAGCAAAGTAGCGTAAGTATTTCCCTCAGTTTTTGAGAACCAAGGTATCAATCCAGTAGGAGGCTACGCGCGAGTCCTTTGCACCTACACAAAACAAATAAATCCTCGCAACCAACGCGATAAGGGGTTGTCAATCCCTACACGGTCACTTACGAGAGTGAGATCTAATAGATATGATAAGATAATATTTTTGGTATATTTATGATAAAGATGCAAAGTAAAATAAAAGGCAATGAAAATAACTAAGTGTTGGAAGATTAATATGATGAACATAGACACGGGGCCATAGGTTTCACTAGTGGCTTATCTCAAGACCATAAGTATTTTACGGTGGGTGAACAAATTACTGTTCAGCAATTGACAGAATTGAGCATAGTTATGAGAATTTTTAGGTATGATCATGTATATAGGCATCACGTCCGAGACAAGTAGACCGACTCCTGCCTGCATCTACTACTATTACTCCACACATCGATCGCTATCTAGCATGCATCTAGAGTATTAAGTTCATAAGAATAGAGTAATACCTTAATCAAGATGACATGATGTAGAGAGATAAATTCATGCAATATGATTAAAAAACCACCTTGTTATCCTCAATGGCAACAATACAATACATGCCTTGCTGCCCCTACTGTCACTGGGAAAGGACACCGCAAGATTGAACCCAAAGCTAAGCACCTCTCCCATTGCAAGAAAGATCAATCTAGTAGGCCAAACCAAACTGATAATTCGAAGAGACTTGCAAAGATAACCAATCATATTTGTTCATAGATAAACTTGATCATAAACCCACAATTCATCGGTCTCAACAAACACACCGCCAAACAAGATTACATCGAATAGATCTCCACAAGAGAGGGGGAGAACTTTGTATTGAGATCCAAAAAGAGAGAAGAAGCCATCTAGCTAATACCTATGGACCAAAAGGTCTGAGGCAAACTACTCACACTTCATCGGAAGGGCTATGGTGTTGATGTAGAAGCCCTCCGTGATTGATGCCCCCTCTGGTGGAGCTCCGGAACAGGCCCCAAGATGGGATCTCGTGGATACAGAGTGTTACCGCGGTGGAATTAGGGTTTTGGCTCCGTATCTGATCGTTTGGGGGTACGTAAGTATATATAGGAGGAAGAAGTACATCGGTGGAGCAACAGGGGGACCACGAGGGTGGAGGGCGCGCCTGGGGGGGGGGGGTAGGCGCGCCCCTACCTTGTGGCTTCCCTGTTGGTTGCTTGACGTAGGGTCCAAGTCTCGTGGATCATGTTCGTTCCGAAAATCACGTTCCCGAAGGTTTCATTCCGTTTGGACTCCGTTTGATATTCTTTTTCTGCGAAACTCTGAAATAAGCAAAAAACAACAATTCTGGGCTGGGCCTCCGGTTAATAGGTTAGTCCCAAAAATAATATAAAAGTGAATAATAAAGCCCAATAATGTCCAAAACAGAAGATAATATAGCATGGGGTAATCAAAAATTATAGATACATTGGAGACGTATCAAGCATCCCCAAGCTTAATTCCTACTCGTCCTCGAGTAGGTAAATGATAAAAACATAATTTTTGATGTGGAATGCTACTAGGCATAATTTCAATGTAATTCTTCTTAATTGTGGCATGAATATTCAGATCCGAAAGATTCAAGATAAAAGTTAATATTGACATAGAAATAATAATACTTCAAGCATACTAACTAAGCAATTATGTCTTCTCAAAATAACATGGCCAAAGAAAGTTCATCCCTACAAAATCATATAGTTTAATCATGCTCCATTTTCGTCACACAAGAATGCTCTCATCATGCACAACCCCGATGACAAGCCAAGCAATCGTTTCATACTTTAGTAATCTCAAACTTTATAAACCTTCACGCAATACATGAGCGTGAGCCATGGATATAGCACTATGGGTGGAATAGAGTATAATGATGGGGGTTATGTGGAGAAGACAAAAAGGAGAAAGTCCCACATCAACGAGGCTAATCAATGAGCTATGGAGATGCCCATCGATTGATGTTAATGAAAGGAGTAGGGATTGCCATGCAACAGATGCACTAGAGCTATAAATGTATGAAAGCTCAACAAAAGAAACTAGTGGGTGTGCATCCAACTTGCTTGCTCACGAAGACCTAGGGCACTTGAGGAGGCCCATTGTTGGAATATACAAGCCAAGTTCTATAATGAAAAATTCCCACTACTATATGAAAGTGACAAAACAAGAGACTCTCTATCATGAAGGTCATGGTGCTACTTTGAAGCACAAGTGTGGAAAAGGATAGTAGCATTGTCCCTTTTCATTTTTTAGGCCTTTTTTTTATTTGGCCTTTCTCTTTTTTTTATTGGGTCAATGCTCTATTAAATGATGATCATCACACTTCTATTTATTTACAACTCAATGATTAGAGCTCGATACTAGAACAAGGTATGACTCTATATGAATGCCTCCGGCGGTGTACCGGGATATGCAATGAACCAAGAGTGACATGTATGAAAGAATTATGAATGGTGGCCTTGCCACAAATACTATGTCAAGTACATGATCATGCAAAACAATATGATAATGATGAACGTGTCATGATGAACGGGATGGTGGAAAGTTGCATGGCAATATATCTCAGAATGGCTATGGAAATGCCATAATAGGTAGGTATGGTGGCTGTTTTGAGGAAGATATAAGGAGGTTTATGTGTGAAAGAGTGTATCATATCACGGGGTTTGCATGCACCGGCAAAGTTTGCACCAACTCTCAATGTGAGAAAGGGCAATGCACGGTACCGAAGAGGCTAGCAATGATGGAAAGGTGAGAGTGCGTATAATCCATGGACTCAACATTGGTCATAAATAACTCACATACTTATTGCAAAAATCTACAAGTCATCAAAAACCAAGCAGTACGCGCATGCTCCTAGGGGGATAGATTGGTAGGAAAAGACCATCGCTCGTCCCCGACCGCCACTCATAAGGAGGACAATCATAGAACACCTCATGTTTCAAATCTGTTACATAACGTTTACCATACGTGCATGCTATGGGACTTGCAAACTTCAACACAAGTATTTCTCAAATTCACAACTACTCAACTAGCACAACTTTAATATCACTACCTCCATATCTCAAAACAATCATCAAGCATCAAACTTTTCTTAGTATTCAAAACACTCATAAGAAAGTTTTTACTAATCTTGAATACCTAGCATATTAGGATTATTTAAGCAAATTACCATGCTACTTAAGACTATCAAAATAATATAAGTAAAGCATGAGAGGTCAATAGTTTCTATAAAACAAATCCACCACCGTGCTCTAAAATATATAAGTGAAGTACTAGAGCAAAACTATATAACTCAAAAGATATAAGTGAAGAACATAGAGTATTCTAATGATTTTCGAATCATGTGTGTCTCTCTCAAAAGGTGTGTACAGCAAATATGATTGTGGTAAACTAAAAATCAAATACTCAAATCATACAAGATGCTCCAAGCAAAACACATATCATGTGGTGAATAAAAATATAGCTCCAAGTAAAGTTACCGATGGAAGTAGACGAAAGAGGGGATGCCTTCCAGGGCATCCCCAAGCTTTGCCTTTTTGGTGTCCTTATATTATCTTGGGGGTGCCATGGGCATCCCCAATCTTAGGCTCTTGCCACTCCTTGTTCCATAATCCATCAAATCCTTACCCAAAACTTGAAAACTTCACAACACAAAACTTAAAGTAGAAAATCTCGTGAGCTCCGTTAGCGAAAGAAAACAAAAGACCACTTCAAGGTACTGTAATGAACTCATTATTTATTTATATTGGTGTTAAACCTGCTGTATTCCAACTTCTATATAGTTTATAAACTATTTTACTAGCCATAGATTCGTCAAAATAAGCAAACAACACACGAAAAACAGAATCTGTCAAAAACAGAACAGTCTGTAGTAATCTATAGCTAGCGCAAGATCTGGAACCCCAAAAATTCTAAAATAAATTGCTGGACGTGAGGAATTTATCTATTAATCGTCTGCAAAAACAATTAACTAAATATCACTTTCCAAATAAAAATGGAAGCAGTTCTCGTGATCGCTAAAGTTTCTATTTTTTCAGCAAGATTGACAAGACTTTCGCCAAGTCTTCCCAACGGTTCTACTTGGCACAAACACTAATTAAACACAAAAAACACAACCAAAACATAGGTTAGATAAATTATTTATTACTAAACAGGAGCAAAAAGCAAGGAATAAAAATAAAATTGGGTTGCCTCCCAACAAGCGCTATCGTTTAACGCCCCTAGCTAGGCATAAAAAGCAAGAATAGATCTAGGTATTGCCATCTTTGGTAGGCAATCCATAAGTGGCTCTCATAATAGATTCATAAGGTAATTTAATTTTATTTCTAGGAAAGTGTTCCATGCCTTTCCTTAATGGAAATTGGAATATAATATTTCCTTCCTTCGTATCAATAATTGCACCAATCGTTCTAAGGAAAGGTCTACCAAGAATAATAGGACATGAAGGATTGCAACCTATGTCAAGAACAATAAAATATATGGGCACATAGTTCATATTTGCAACAATAAGAACATCATTAATTCTTCCCATATGTTTCTTAATAGTGGAATCCGCAAGGTGCAAGTTTAAAGAGCAATCATCAAAATCACGGAAACCTAACAAATCACACAAGGTCTTTGGAATCATGGAAACACTAGCACCCAAATCACACAAAGCATAGCATTCATGATCTTTAATTTTAATTTTAATAGTTGGTTCCCACTCATCATAAAGTTTTCTATGGATAGAAACTTCCAACTCAAGTTTTTCTTCATAAGATTGCATCAAAGCATCAACGATATGTTTGGTAAAAGCTTTATTTTGACTATAAGCATGAGGAGAATTTAGCATGGATTGCAAAAAGGAAATACAATCTATCAAAGAGCAGCTATCATAATTAAATCCCTTGAAATCCAAAATAGTAGGTTCATTAACATCTAGAGTTTTGATCTCTTCAATCCCACTTTTATCAAATTTAGCAACAAGATCTAAAAACTCCGAATTTTTGGAACGCCTTCTAGGTAAAGGTGGATCATATTCAGTCCCATCATTATGAAGTTCATATCTCAAAACAAATATTTAATAGGGGACACCTCAATAATTTTAGATCTTCATCTTTATTATTATGGAAACTAGAAGAACACACTCTTATAAAGGAATCTTTCTTAGCACGCATCCTAGCGGTTCTTTTTTTGCACTCATCAATGGAAATTCTCATGGCTTTGAGAGACTCATTGATATCATGCTTAGGAGGAATAGATCTGAGTTTTAAAGAATCAACATCAAAATAAATTCTATCAACGTTCCTAGCCAAATCATCAACTTTAAGCAGTTTCTCTTCAAGCAAAGCATTGAAATTCTTTTGTGAATTCATAAATTCCATGACACTAGTCTCAAATTTATAGGGCATCTTATTAAAATTTCCATAAGAATTGTGTCGGCGTTCTGGGAACGGGGGTCCCCAGACTTGCCTGCCTGCGGCCTGCGGCGTGGCTCAAAGGGGGGCCCAGCACGGCCCATCTTCACCAACACAGACCCAAGACCCTCGCGAGGGGCCAAGCCTCGCGGGGCAGACGACGCGGAGCTTCCTCAGGCACGACCTCATCAGGCTGGCTGGCAAGGAGGCGGAGAGATCAAGGCGGGGTACCTCACGAGGTGCCCGTGACGCAAGCCATGACGACCAAGGGCGCCAGGCGGGTGCCAGCCCGCACAGTGTCCTCCTTTCCTCTTTTGTGCAAAGGGGGCAAGCGCAGCCGCGGAGTACCGAGGCATCAGGCAAAGGTTGCCATTTCAATGCAACAAGACCAGGACCAGGAGGACTGCAAGACGGAGGTCATTGTGGAGCCCAAGACGCGTCACCACCAAAGCTTTGTGCAGGCGAAGACTACTTTTGTCAGGATAGCTGGTACTAGCTGCCCCCCTTCAAATTAGCCCGCCATTGTTGGCTCCCTTCCCGCTTGATATTTGGGAAGAGGACCAGGGCCTCTATAAATAGGACTAGCCACCCCCAGGGGAGAGGGGCATCAACAATCAAAGAGAGAGAGAGAGAGAAGGGTGACCGAACTCCTCCCAGCAGTTCATTGCCCCAGCCAAGAACAGACCCTCGCGAGGCTGTTCTTCCTTGTATTGTTCATCATCATCAGCCCAAGAGGCAATCCACCACGCCACACACTGGAGTAGGGTATTACACCACAACGGTGACCCGAACCAGTATAAACCCTGTGTCTCTCGTGTTGTTCTTTCCATAGCTTAGATCTTAGCGAGGCGGAGGGGTGCAGGTAGGTAGGAGGCGAAATCTCCGCGCGCACCCCAGTGTTCGAACCTCAAGGGTCTGCTGGAACCCGAAATCCGACATTTGGCGCGCCAGGTAGGGGTGCACCGGAGTTTTCTCTTCCGCCGCCGCCACGGCCTGCCTCGCGATGAGTAGCGCGTCGCCCGCTCCGGCCGCCGGCGCCAGCACGGGGGCCAGGGGGCTCCGAGCCCTGGCCCCAGCCTTGCAACGGGTACGGTGGCCGGACAAGTTCAAGCCAACGATGCTGCCGCGCTACGGTGGCGCGATAGATCCACTGGCCTTCTTGCTGGTGAGCGAGGAGGCCCTCCTCGAAGCTGGAGGTGACGATAGGGTCATGGCCAACTGGCTCCCCATGGCCCTCACCGGCGCTCCACGCACATGGCTGCTCCACCTACCGGCAGCCTCCGTGGCCTCTTGGGAAGAGCCCCGCAGCCTCTCCCCCGCCCATCACGCTACACCAACACCCCCGGTCGTCGCGGCCCTCCTGGGCGGCTCGCAGGCGCCGCCTACAAGTCACCACGTCAAGCCGTTCATCCGCCGGGTCAGCGCCGCTTCCACGCGGCAGGGGGCTCTCCCGGACCGGGCGGCGCCCAAGGCCGGCCTGACCTTCAGCTCGGAGGACCACCCCTCCAACTCGGCCTGCTCGGGTGCACTCCCCATGCTGTGCACCCCCACCATCTGCCGGGTGGCCGTCACCAGAACTCTCATCGATGGCGGTGCGGGCCTCAGCGTGCTCTCGGTCGAGGCCTTCAACCTCCTCTGCATACCCCTAGAACGGCTGCAACCCAGCTGGTCCTTCTCAGGCATTGGGGGCGGATCATCCAGCTCCTTGGGACAGATCCGGCTCCCAGTAACCTTCGGCACCTACAACAACTTCCCCACGGAGCTGGCCGACTTCGACATCGCCCCCATCGGCCTCCCCTACAACGCCATCCTCGGCTACCCAACGCTGGCCCAGTTCATGGCCGTGATGCACCCAGCGTACAACCTCCTGAAGATGCCCGGGAACAGCGGTGTCCTCATCGTGCACGGGGACACTGGAGACGCGCTGTGGGTGCTCAAGCTCGCCTTCAAGACGGCGGCGTCGGCACAGCCCGCCGACTTGGAGACCCCCGAGCCCAAGGGGGCTGCACCCGGCAAGAAGAAACAGTTGTTCACCCAAGACAAGGCAGAAACCAAGCAGATACCCGTCGATGAGGACGGGTCCACCAATGCCACTTTCACCATAGGCGCCAACCTCGAACCCGAGCAGGAGGAGGCCCTGGTCGGGTTCCTGCGCGCAAACAAGAAGGTATTCGCTTGGGAGCCTGACCAGTTGGCAGGGATCCCTAGGAGAGTAATCGAGCATCACCTCAATGTGTGCCCCAACGTGCGCCCTGTGAAGCAGAAGGCCAGGCGGCAGTCCACAGAAAAGCAGGCCTTCATCATCCAAGAGACCCGCAAATTAGAAGCCGCTGGGGTCATTCGCGAGGTTCGATACCCGGATTGGTTGGCCAACCCTGTCGTTGCGCCAAAGAAGGGAGGGAAGGAGCGCATGTGTGTCGACTTCACCTATAACGCCCTCGATGCGGCTATATCTCCCACGTGTCGAGGCACGACTTAGAGGCATAACCGCATTGAAAGCAATGTCGCAAGTCAGGAAATCATCACACATCCCATGTACATAAATAAGATAAAGGGGAGGTACATAGTTGGCTTACACTCGCCACGTCACATCAAAGTACATAAATAACATCCATCATACAAATCACTCATGGCCCGACTACGGTGCCAAAATAGAAAAGACCCCCCAACATGCGACAAGGCCCTGAATCGATAACCCCAACTAGGCACCACTACTGATCATCCGGAAAAGACACGTAGTATCGCTGAGAGTCCTCGTCGAACTCCCACTTGAGCTCGTAATCATCAACTGGAGCATAAACACCTGGACCTGCATCTGGAGTTGTAGTATCTGTGAGCCACAGGGACTCAGCAATCTCACACCCACGCGATCAAGACTATTTAAGCTTATAGGATAGGTACGGCAATATAAGTGGAGCTGCAGCAAGCGACTAGCATATATGGTGGCTAACTTATACGCAAATGAGAGCGAGAAGAGAGGGCGAAGCACGAGCGAGAAGCTAGAGGAACATCCTGCGCAAGCATAACTCCAACACCGTGTCCACTTCCCGGACTCCGCCGAGAAGGGGCCATCACGGTAACACACACGGTTGATTCATTTTAATTAAGTTTAGTTAAAGTTATCTACAACCGGACATTAACAAATTCCCATCTGCCCATAACCGCGGGCACGGCTTTCGAAAGATCAATCCCTGCAGGGGAGTCCCAACTTAGCCCATAACAAGCTCTCACGGTCAACGAAGGAATAGACCTCCACCCAAGACACACCGATCAGACTCGGTATCTCGGTACAACAAGATGATTCGACAGGTTAAAACAAGTCCAGCAACACCGCCCGAATGTGCCGACAAATCCCGATAGGAGCTGCACATATCTCTTTCTCAGGGCACACTCAGATGAGACTAGCTACGAGTAAAACCAACCCTCAAGTTTCCCCGAGGTGGCCCCGCAGGCAGCTCAGTTCGGACCAACACTCAGAGGAGCACTGGCCCGTGGGGGGCTAAAATAAAGATGACCCTCGGGCTCCGGAAACCCAAGGGAAAAGAGGCTAGGCGGCAAATGGTAAAACCAATGTTGGGCATTGCTGGAAAAGCTTTAATCAAGACGAACTATCAAGGGGTTCCCATTATAGCCCAACCGCGTAAGGGACGCAACAATCCGGGAACATAACACCGATATGACGGAAACTAGGGCGGCAAGAGTGGAACAAAACACTAGGCGAGAGGCCGAGCCTTCCACCCTTTACCAACTTTATAGATGCATTAAGATAACATAGCAATATAATGATATCCCAACAAGTAAATAAATGTTCCAACAAGGAACGGCTCCATTCTTCACCTGCAACTAGCAACGCTATAAGAAGGGGCTGAGCGAAGCGGTAACATAGCCAATCAACGGTTTGCTGGGACAATGGGAGGTTAGAGGTTCAATCATGCAATTGGGAGGCTGACAAGCAAGTGGTAGGCATCGTAGCAGTGGCAAAGCAAAAGAGCGAGCAAACTAGCATAGCAAAGATAGTAGTGATTTCGAGGGTATGATCATCTTGCCTGCACAGTTGTCAGAGTTGACTGGATCCTCAAAAGCACACTCAACGGGCTCCTCGTTAGCGAACTCGTCTCCCGGCTCTACCCAATAACACAAACAAGCAACAAGGATACAATCAACCACGTGCAAGGGCAACAATAATATGCAAAGACGGTATGCTATGCCGGATGCGATGCGGGATGCAAAATGCAAGACGTTACAGAAAATGCAGGAACTTGGCCTCAAATTGGAAAACCAAGTGTGCCACTGGATAGAGGGGACGAAATCGCTTGAAAACGATATAAAGATCATAGGAATCGGAGCTACGGTTTGGAAATGGCGAGCGTTTTAAGATATGACACCGGTCTGCGATTTACAGCAAGTAGGCATCTAAACGCAACGAAATGAACATGCTACAGCCACCAAACATGAAAACAAAATACATGGCAGTGATGTACACAAGATGTTTAACAAAACGCTAGCACTGAGCCATAGGCAAATTCATCCATTAAGAGGTTCAAACAAGCATGGCAAAAATGAATATGCAAAACAGATTCCAGACTTGGTGAAATTAACACTAGCCTGAAATTTCAGATCACGATGCTCTCTTCGGAGCAGAAAAACAACATGATATATAACCTGAACATGACAAGTAAGAACATGGAATGGAGCTACTCAACAAGCTTAACAAAACACCCAAAGTGACCTGGGGTCAAAAGGGTTCACAAAATACTCTACCGAGCTCACGAACATAGCTCGAACACAATCAGTTTTCAGACTTCGTGAAAACTGAGACATGCAGAAATTATAACTCACGAAGGCATGTAAACGAGCTCGATGCACCCACTACGGTGCAAGTCATGGCAAGGCAAGCATATATCCAGAAAGAAGACACAATATACTAGCTACACATGGCAAGAACAAAGGCATATCATGCATGGAACACTAACGGTAGCATCGGCAAAATCGCAAACAAGTTGACGATCTGTCCAGATTAACAACGAAGCAAAAGTTGAGCTCGATTGAGTCAACCTAGAGCACTCCACATATGCAAACAAAGACATGGATGGATATAGAATAACATAAATATCAAAACTCCCTTACTGATCATCCTCAAAAGAGGCACGGATCACTAGGAAACAAGCTGGACATATAGCATCATGAACTAAAATATCCCAGACTTAGTGAAAATCACTAAGTCCCTGAAATCAGCAATCTCAGGTACCTCTCTTCGCAAGCTTGCACAAGACAACACACACATCCTAAAAATGCATGGGTGGCACCTCTGGAAATAAGACAAAATGCTTAACAATTCATCCCAAAGGGGTACATGCATATCATGCACGGATTAAACATGGCAAAAATGACAAAAGTGCATGATGAACTAACGGATCTGCAATTTAACTCACGAAGCCTCCTACTAACAGCATTTTTGGAAACAAGATGACCTCAAATGCAAATGATGCAATGGAATGAAATGATTTACATGTCGAGACGAAGATTTTGATATATCATATGCCCAAAACGGAGCTACGGATGCGGAGATACGAGCAGTCAAAGATAGCACAAAAATCAGGGGGGAGAGGGAAGAAAGTCAATCGGATCTAGGGTTTGTCCGGTTACTGTAGCTCCGGATCGGGCACTGTAGCAGCCGGAGCTCGGGCTCACCGGGAATGGCGCGCTGGCGACCGTCCGGGAAGAGGAGGGCGGCGAGGAGAGGACCGGGCGACGGGGCGGCGGTGCCGGCTCGTGGGGACGGCGGCGGTGCCGACCGAAGCGAGGCGGCGGCCGGGCGTGGCGGCGAGGTCCCGCACGGGCGGCGGCGTGGCCCGCGGCGGCGTCCAGCGGCGGCGCCGGCCACCGGCGACGGAGAGGGCGGCGGCGGAGGCGCGCGGGCTCTCGGGGGCCGGCTGCGGGCCTCGGGCCCGGCGGCGGGGGTAGGAGGCGGCGGCGACACGTGGCAAGGCATGAGTGGCTGGCGGGGCGCGGCGGACGTGTCCGGCTAGGGTCCGGACATGTCCGTCGGCGGCGGATCTGACGGGGGATGTTTTTTTTAAAACTAGGGTTTCGAGGTGGAAGACGAGATCCGAAATGGAGGGGGTATAAATAGACATAAGTGGAGCTAGGAGAGTCCAAATGAGGTGCGGTTTTCGCCCACGCGATCGTGATCGAACGCTCTAGGACATGGAGCAGAGTTTGGTGGGTTTTGGGCCAAATTTGAGGGGTGTTGGGCTGCAACACACAGAGGCCTTTTCGGTCCCTCGGTTAACCGTTGGAGTATCAAACGAAGTCCAAATGGTACGAAACTTGACAGGCGGTCTACCGGTAGTAAGCCAAGGCCGCTTGGCAAGTCTCGGTCCAATCCGGAAACGTTTAATCCCCACACAAGAAAGAAAGGTAGAAATGACCACCGGAGGAGAACGAAGCGCCGGATTGCAAAACGGACAACGGGGAAAATGCTCGGATGCATGCGACGAACACGTATGCAAATGCAATGCACATGATGACATGATATGAGATGCATGACACGCAAGCAATGACAACGCAACAACAGCGAATAACTGCACGACACCTGGCACATCGGTCTTGGGGCGTTACATCACCAACCTCAATAAAGCATGCCCGCAAGATCCGTTCCCGCTCCCACGCATCGACCAGATCGTCGATTCCACCGCAGAATGCGACCTGCTATGCTTCTTGGATGCCTTCTCCGGGTATCACCAGATCAAGATGGCAGTAGAAGACGTCGAAAAGACAGCCTTCCTAACCCCGTGTGGGGTGTACTGCTACACATGCATGCCATTCGGGCTGCGTAACGTAGGGGCGACCTTTCAGCGGCTGATGCACATCACCTTGGGCCCGCAGCTCGGGAAGAATGTTGAAGCTTACGTCGATGACATTGTGGTAAAGTCTTGGGAGGCCAGGACCCTGATACAAGACCTGGAGGAAACCTTCGCGAGCCTCAACGCAGTGAACCTACGGCTCAACCCAGAGAAGTGTGTGTTCGGAGTCCCCTCGGGTAAGTTCTTGGGTTTCCTCGTGTCCCACCGAGGCATCGAGGCTAACCCGGAAAAGGTCAAGGCGGTGGAAGACATGAGCCTGCCAAAGACTCTCAGAGAAATGCAGAAGCTCACTGGGCGCGTGACCGCGCTAGGGCACTTCATCTCCAAGTTGGGGGAACGAGCGCTGCCCTTCTTCCAGCTAATGAAGAAAAAGGGGCCCTTTGAGTGGACTGAAGAGGCCGACAAGGCGTTCCAGGATCTCAAGAGATACCTGACCAGCCCACCGGTCATGGTGGCTCCGCGCCCTCAAGAGCCCCTGGTGCTTTACCTCGCCGCCACTCCGTATTCCGCCAGCGCAGCCCTGGTGGCGGTTAGAGAGGAGCGTCGAATCAAAACCGCAGCAGCATCCCGGGACAAGGCAAAACAGGAACAAGGAAGGCCCAAAGAGACCGCCACCGTGGCTGAGGAGGATCAGCCGCCGCAGAGGAGTGCACCGAAGGCGGAAGAGGCCCCTCCCCCATATGGCCAGCCTCAGGAGGCCTCATCGCCTCAAGAGGCGCCATGGTCTCCGAAGGGAGCCGCCAACACTGATGCACCCAACCTCGTCGAGCACCCGGTGTGCTTCGTCAGCACGGTGTTGCGGGATGCGAGGGCTTGCCTCAGAAACTCCTCCTCGCGCTACTGGTGGCCTCACACAAGCTGCGGCACTATTTTCAGGGTCACCCCATCAAGGTCGTCTCGTCATACCCCCTCGAGAGAGTGCTTAGGAGCCCTAACTCAGCTGGAAGGGTCGCTGAGTAGAACATAGAACTGCAAGCGTTTCAGCTCGAATTCAGCACGACCAGAGTCATCAAGGGAGCAGCGTTGGCGGATTTTGTGGCAGAATGGACGGAGGCACCAGGCCTCAAGGCCGACGAGGATCGGTCCCTCTCCCCGGGAAGCGAGGCGCCAGAAGGCTGGGTCATGTACTTCGATGGGGCGTTCTCCAGGCATGGCGCTGGGGCTGGGGCGGTGCTTATATCGCCCACTCAGGACAAGCTCTACTACGCTGTGCAGCTCTATTTCCAGCAAGGTGAAAAGGTCTCCAACAACATAGCGGAGTATGAAGGTTTAATAGCGGGCTTGAAGGCCGCAGCTGCCCTGGGGGTGAAACGCCTCACCATCAAGGGCGATTCGCAGCTCCTTGTCAATTTCTCCAACAAGGTGTACGAGCCGAAAGATGAGCACATGGAAGCCTACCTTGCGGAGGTCCGCAGGATGGAGAAGAAGTTCTGGGGGTTGGAGTTGCAGCATGTGCCCCATGGCACCAATCAGGAGGCCGACGACATCGCCAAACGGGCGTCCAGGCGGTTACCTCAGGAGCCTGGCATTTTCGAGGAGTGGCTCTTCAAGCCCTCAGCCCTGCCGTCATTGTCAAACACGGCTCAGCCTCAGGAGAAGCTCCCCCAGCCACTTGCCTCAGGAGCTCCGGCCTGTGGCCCGGCCTCAGGAGCACGCCTGCTCCTGACGATGGAACCTCGGGAGGGATGCTGGATCACGGAACTCCGGAGTTACTTAACACAAGGGATCCTGCCGGAGAAGGAGGAGGAAGCGGAGCGAGTGGCACGCCAGGCCACGGCATACTGCATCAAGGATGGAGAGCTCTACCGGAAGCGACCAAATGATGTATCCCTGCACTGCATCTCCAGGGAGCAAGGGAAGGAACTGCTGGAAGATATACACGGCGGAGACTGTGGACATCATTCATCATCACGGACCCTCGTCGGCAATGCGTTCTGCTGTGGGTTTTATTGGCCCACCGCTCTCAATGACGCCGTCGAACTAGTGAAAGCTTGTGAGGCCTGCCAGTTTCACGCCAAGCAGATCCATCAGCCAGCATGAGGCCTGCAGACTATACCCCTTTCATGGCCATTCGCAGTCTGGGGGCTGGACATCTTGGGCCTGTTTCCTCGGGCGCCTGGGGGCTACCGCTACCTCTACGTCGCCGTGGACAAGTTCACCAAGTGGGCTGAAGTAGAGGCTGTCCGCACCATTCCCGCGGGTTCCGCGGTCAAGTTCATCAAGGGCATCGTGAGCCGGTTCGGGGTGCCGAACCGCATCATCACGGACAACGGTTCACAGTTCACCAGTAACCTCTTCAAAACATACTGTCTAACCTTGGAACGCAGATATGCTACGCTTCGGTGGCGCACCCCCGAAGCAACGGCCAGGCCGAGCGAGCCAATGCAGAGGTCCTGAGGGGCCTCAAGACCAGGACGTTCAAGAAGAAGCTGGAGGTCTGCGGCAGAGGTTGGTACGACGAGCTTTAGTCCGTGTTGTGGTTCATCCGCACAACCGCGACCAAGCCGACTGGAGAGACCCCGTTCTTCCTGGTCTACGGAGCCGAAGCGGTCCTCCCTCACGAGGTCAGACGTCACTCCGCGTGGGTCCTGGTGTTCGACGAGGCACAGCAGGACGCCATGCGGGGGATGGACCTCGTGCTGGGGGAGGAACGTCGCCGAGAAGCCGCGCTACGAGCGGCGAGGTACCAACAAGCACTGCGGTGATATCACTGCCGCTACATCCACCCCAGAACTCTCGAGGTAGGAGACCTCGTGCTCAAGCGGGTTCTCTCCAGGGAGGGGCTGCACAAGCTCTCTCCCATGTGGGAGGGCCCGTTCAAAGTTGTTCATGTTTCCAGGCCCGGCTCCGGGCGCTGGGAGACTCAGGAGGGGGTGCCGGTCCAGAACGCATGGAACATCCAGCACCTCCGGAGGTTCTACCCCTAAAAAGGCCCAGAGCCTGTGAAGAAGGCGAATGCCTGTGAAGCTGTCGCGTTTTGGAAAAGGCCCAGAGCCTGTGAAGAAGGCGAATGCCTGTGAAGCTGTCGTGTTTTGGAAAAGGCCCAAAGCCTGTGAAGAAGGCGAATGCCTGTGAAGCTGTCGCGTTATGGAAAAGGCCCGAGCCTGTGAAGAAGGCGAATGCCTGTGAAGCTGTCGCGTTTTGGAAAAGGCCCAGAGCCTGTGAAGAAGACCAACACCTGTGAAGCTCGCCGCCCGTGACACTCTCACGTAATAATGAGTTGGGGCTGTACACGCCCCGGAGTCTCAGGAGCGCCGACCTCAGGCCCTGGGGCTCCCTCCCACGCCTAGTGGCAGCACTTAGCACCGCGCTGGTGAGAAGACGTCGAAGACTAGATTAGGTGCCGGACGCGGCTTTTCATTTGCTTTCCGCAGTTAGCTTGTTCCTTCTCATTCGAAGTTTTACTAAAGTTGTTGCCGTCTTTGGCTTGTGGTTCTTCGACTTTTCACTCTCCTGCCTTGATTTCTCTTATGCAAGGCCTCGCGAGGGGGGGGGACAGCCGAGCGCCCTCGTGAGTGTTCCTGTCCTAGTCGTTCAAAGGGTTCGCGACCTGGGTCCATTACAGGAGCACCCCTCTAGTCCGTGCCCCACGGGCATCGTGACACGAACACAGGGCCTGGGTCAGTCGCCCCCCACGGTTGGGGCCGGGAACTATCCACATGCGGGCACGCAGCCGGAAGGCACGATAACGGAAGCAAAACGATGATTAACAGCAATAACCCAAACACGCCCACACGGGGCTCCACACTATTGTCTTTTTTATGCAGGAAAAAGGAAAAGAAAGAACAGATCAGGCGCAGCTCGCCTCACACCGGCCTACAGGGAAGACTCGAGCTGCCTCTGGGGCTCAGGCAGACTCCCTCTCGTGCTTCACCGGGGCGCGACGGCGGGCGGACATGCTACCACCTCCCAACCAGATGCGACGGCGTGGAGGCTGACCGCGGCCACCGCTGGAAGAGTCGCCGCCTGAAGAAGAACCGAAGAAGCTTGGGGAACCCCGAGCGCCACCAGTCACGCGAGCGCTGTCTTCTCCATCATCGCCGGAGCTGGGTTCCCGTCCGCGGTCGTCGTCCTCGGGGCAGCACCCTGCGCGGCGACCATCTTCCCCAAACACCCTCACGTAGAGGGTGGCATCGCCGTCAAACTTGAAGTGCAGGGTGCAACGACGGCTCAGGCCACGCGCGCGGGCAAACGTCTGCTAACCGTGGGCCACGGCCAGGCTCCCGGCTGCGGAGACCTCCAGTGAAGCCCATGAGGCCCGGCTGCAGCAGCCGTCGGCCTGAAGCCAGAGGCCGCCCGGGGCGCCGCCCGGGAGCTCGCCGAGGAGGAAGCGATGAAGCGGAAGCCGGGTGCTAGTCGGCTCCGCCGACCACACGACGAACTCCGGCAGCACCTCTGCAGCACGAAACCGCGGCCTAGGGGGATGCGCGACCGGAGCGCGCCCCCCGGCCACAGCAATCCGCCCGTCGCCGTGCTGAAAATCGCCTCCACGGCCGCGGGGAGCTGCCGTGGTGGCCACAGGATGTTTGCGAGGGCGCCCTCGGCCGCGCTTGGGCGGGGGAGAGGCAGGCTCAACCTGGCGAGCCCTCCCCTTCTCTACGGCCGAGAACCTCCTCGACGGGGCCATGAAGAAGAAGGAGAAGCAAGGGGGGATGAACTGGAAGGGCGCGCGCCGATCCGTACTTATAGCTGGCGAGGGCCAACCGACGGCCACCACGATCGCAGGTAATTATGACCCGCTTTGCATGCAGGGACTTGACCAATCCGTGCAGTAGCCGAGGCGCCATGGGGAAGTGGAGACGCCCACGTCCAATCAACCGCCACGCGGCGCCCAAGACCGCAGGCTGTTAGGGCCCGCGGCGCTTCGCTCTTGCCCTTTCGTCTCCCTGCACGGCCAAGCCCGGGCGCGCCTTGGGCCCGGGGGCTACTGTCGGCGTTCTGGGAACGGGGGTCCCCAGACTTGCCTGCCTGCGGCCTGCGGCGTGGCTCAAAGGGGGGCCCAGCATGGCCCATCTTCACCAACACAGACCCAAGACCCTCGCGGGGCGGACGACGCGGAGCTTCCTCAGGCACGGCCTCATCAGGCTGGCTCGTGAGGAGGCGGAGAGATCAAGGCGGGGTACCTCACGAGGTGCCCGTGATGCAAGCCATGACGACCAAGGGCGCCAGGCGGGTGCCAGCCCGCACAATGTCCTCCTTTCCTCTTGTGCAAAGGGGGCAAGCGCAGCCGCGGAGTACCGAGGCATCAAGAAAAGGTTGCCATTTCGATGCAACAAGACCAGGACCAGGAGGACTGCAAGACGGAGGTCATTGTGGAGCCCAAGACGGCGTCACCACCAAAGCTTTGTGCAGGCGAAGACTACTTTTGTCAGGATAGCTGGTACTAGCTGCCCCCCTTCAAATTAGCCCGCCATTGTTGGCTCCCTTCCCGCTTGATATTTGGGAAGAGGACCAGGGCCTCTATAAATAGGACTAGCCACCCCCAGGGGAGAGGGGCATCAACAATCAAAGAGAGAGAGAGAGAGAAGGGTGACCGAACTCCTCCCAGCAGTTCATTGCCCCAGCCAAGAACAGACCCTCGCGAGGCTGTTCTTCCTTGTATTGTTCATCATCATCAGCCCAAGAGGCAATCCACCACGCCACACACTGGAGTAGGGTATTACACCACAACTATATGAAAGTGACAAAACAAGAGACTCTCTGTCATGAAGGTCATGGTGCTACTTTGAAGCACAAGTGTGGAAAAGGATAGTAGCATTGTCCCTTTTCATTTTTTAGGCCTTTTTTTTATTTGGCCTTTCTCTCTTTTTTTATTGGGTCAATGCTCTATTAAATGATGATCATCACACTTCTATTTATTTACAACTCAATGATTAGAGCTCGATACTAGAACAAGGTATGACTCTATATGAATGCCTCCGGCGGTGTACCGGGATATGCAATGAACCAAGAGTGACATGTATGAAAGAATTATGAATGGTGGCCTTGCCACAAATACTATGTCAAGTACATGATCATGCAAAACAATATGATAATGATGAACGTGTCATGATGAACGGGATGGTGGAAAGTTGCATGGCAATATATCTCAGAATGGCTATGGAAATGCCATAATAGGTAGGTATGGTGGCTGTTTTGAGGAAGATATAAGGAGGTTTATGTGTGAAAGAGTGTATCATATCACGGGGTTTGCATGCACCGGCAAAGTTTGCACCAACTCTCAATGTGAGAAAGGGCAATGCACGGTACCGAAGAGGCTAGCAATGATGGAAAGGTGAGAGTGCGTATAATCCATGGACTCAACATTGGTCATAAATAACTCACATACTTATTGCAAAAATCTACAAGTCATCAAAAACCAAGCAGTACGCGCATGCTCCTAGGGGGATAGATTGGTAGGAAAAGACCATCGCTCGTCCCCGACCGCCACTCATAAGGAGGACAATCATAGAACACCTCATGTTTCAAATCTGTTACATAACGTTTACCATACGTGCATGCTATGGGACTTGCAAACTTCAACACAAGTATTTCTCAAATTCACAACTACTCAACTAGCACAACTTTAATATCACTACCTCCATATCTCAAAACAATCATCAAGCATCAAACTTTTCTTAGTATTCAAAACACTCATAAGAAAGTTTTTACTAATCTTGAATACCTAGCATATTAGGATTATTTAAGCAAATTACCATGCTACTTAAGACTATCAAAATAATATAAGTAAAGCATGAGAGGTCAATAGTTTCTATAAAACAAATCCACCACCGTGCTCTAAAATATATAAGTGAAGTACTAGAGCAAAACTATATAACTCAAAAGATATAAGTGAAGAACATAGAGTATTCTAATGATTTTCGAATCATGTGTGTCTCTCTCAAAAGGTGTGTACAGCAAATATGATTGTGGTAAACTAAAAATCAAATACTCAAATCATACAAGATGCTCCAAGCAAAACACATATCATGTGGTGAATAAAAATATAGCTCCAAGTAAAGTTACCGATGGAAGTAGACGAAAGAGGGGATGCCTTCCAGGGCATCCCCAAGCTTTGCCTTTTTGGTGTCCTTATATTATCTTGGGGGTGCCATGGGCATCCCCAATCTTAGGCTCTTGCCACTCCTTGTTCCATAATCCATCAAATCCTTACCCAAAACTTGAAAACTTCACAACACAAAACTTAAAGTAGAAAATCTCGTGAGCTCCGTTAGCGAAAGAAAACAAAAGACCACTTCAAGGTACTGTAATGAACTCATTATTTATTTATATTGGTGTTAAACCTGCTGTATTCCAACTTCTATATAGTTTATAAACTATTTTACTAGCCATAGATTCGTCAAAATAAGCAAACAACACACGAAAAACAGAATCTGTCAAAAACAGAACAGTCTGTAGTAATCTATAGCTAGCGCAAGATCTGGAACCCCAAAAATTCTAAAATAAATTGCTGGACGTGAGGAATTTATCTATTAATCGTCTGCAAAAACAATTAACTAAATATCACTTTCCAAATAAAAATGGAAGCAGTTCTCGTGATCGCTAAAGTTTCTATTTTTTCAGCAAGATTGACAAGACTTTCGCCAAGTCTTCCCAACGGTTCTACTTGGCACAAACACTAATTAAACACAAAAAACACAACCAAAACATAGGTTAGATAAATTATTTATTACTAAACAGGAGCAAAAAGCAAGGAATAAAAATAAAATTGGGTTGCCTCCCAACAAGCGCTATCGTTTAACGCCCCTAGCTAGGCATAAAAAGCAAGAATAGATCTAGGTATTGCCATCTTTGGTAGGCAATCCATAAGTGGCTCTCATAATAGATTCATAAGGTAATTTAATTTTATTTCTAGGAAAGTGTTCCATGCCTTTCCTTAATGGAAATTGGAATATAATATTTCCTTCCTTCGTATCAATAATTGCACCAATCGTTCTAAGGAAAGGTCTACCAAGAATAATAGGACATGAAGGATTGCAACCTATGTCAAGAACAATAAAATATATGGGCACATAGTTCATATTTGCAACAATAAGAACATCATTAATTCTTCCCATATGTTTCTTAATAGTGGAATCCGCAAGGTGCAAGTTTAAAGAGCAATCATCAAAATCACGGAAACCTAACAAATCACACAAGGTCTTTGGAATCATGGAAACACTAGCACCCAAATCACACAAAGCATAGCATTCATGATCTTTAATTTTAATTTTAATAGTTGGTTCCCACTCATCATAAAGTTTTCTATGGATAGAAACTTCCAACTCAAGTTTTTCTTCATAAGATTGCATCAAAGCATCAACGATATGTTTGGTAAAAGCTTTATTTTGACTATAAGCATGAGGAGAATTTAGCATGGATTGCAAAAAGGAAATACAATCTATCAAAGAGCAGCTATCATAATTAAATCCCTTGAAATCCAAAATAGTAGGTTCATTAACATCTAGAGTTTTGATCTCTTCAATCCCACTTTTATCAAATTTAGCAACAAGATCTAAAAACTCCGAATTTTTGGAACGCCTTCTAGGTAAAGGTGGATCATATTCAGTCCCATCATTATGAAGTTCATATCTCAAAACAAATATTTAATAGGGGACACCTCAATAATTTTAGATCTTCATCTTTATTATTATGGAAACTAGAAGAACACACTCTTATAAAGGAATCTTTCTTAGCACGCATCCTAGCGGTTCTTTTTTTGCACTCATCAATGGAAATTCTCATGGCTTTGAGAGACTCATTGATATCATGCTTAGGAGGAATAGATCTGAGTTTTAAAGAATCAACATCAAAATAAATTCTATCAACGTTCCTAGCCAAATCATCAACTTTAAGCAGTTTCTCTTCAAGCAAAGCATTGAAATTCTTTTGTGAATTCATAAATTCCATGACACTAGTCTCAAATTTATAGGGCATCTTATTAAAATTTCCATAAGAATTGTGTCGGCGTTCTGGGAACGGGGGTCCCCAGACTTGCCTGCCTGCGGCCTGCGGCGTGGCTCAAAGGGGGGCCCAGCACGGCCCATCTTCACCAACACAGACCCAAGACCCTCGCGAGGGGCCAAGCCTCGCGGGGCAGACGACGCGGAGCTTCCTCAGGCACGACCTCATCAGGCTGGCTGGCAAGGAGGCGGAGAGATCAAGGCGGGGTACCTCACGAGGTGCCCGTGACGCAAGCCATGACGACCAAGGGCGCCAGGCGGGTGCCAGCCCGCACAGTGTCCTCCTTTCCTCTTTTGTGCAAAGGGGGCAAGCGCAGCCGCGGAGTACCGAGGCATCAGGCAAAGGTTGCCATTTCAATGCAACAAGACCAGGACCAGGAGGACTGCAAGACGGAGGTCATTGTGGAGCCCAAGAC